>NC_091806.1:22391287-22694318 GCF_041296235.1 Equus asinus
CCACCAGGAGTAAAATCTCAGCACCACCAAATAAGTGCCCTATAAAAAGCTGGCTCATGCAAGCTTGGAAGGAAATGGTTTTCTTCTCATAGAGTAGGTCTATAATCATATTTGGGGTGACTGTAGTAGAATAAACAGCATCCATAAATGACAAGTAGCCAAGAAAGAAGTACATGGGGGCATCCAGGGTTGGGCTGACTACCACAGTCATGACAATGAGTAGGTTGCCCACCATTGTCACAATGTAGATGAGCAAGAACACAACAAATAGTATCTTCTGACCCTGGAGGCTCTGAGTGAGCCCCAAGAGTACAAATTCAGTCACATTGTTCCTTTGTTCCATAGGTTCTTCTCTACATCTTATTTCAGAGTTCAGGACAAGATTACCTGCAAATATAGTTATTACTAGTGACTTCCTGAAATCTTGACATAATTTGTTTCTTCATTCAACAAATAGGCATTATGATTTATCACGTACCAATACATTCAGAGATTAAAAGAATACAAGGATGCTTAAAATATGGTCCCTACCCTCAGTAATATTACCGAGTAATAGAGAGACAAGTCATTAGAGACATACGTGGGGAAGGACACATTATTATATAAATGGGTTGCCACAACTAGCTTTCCATCTGGAAGTTAATAAAATTGTACATATAGCTAATAACATACAAAAATAAAATAAAAATAGATTAAAACTTTAATGAAAAAATAAAGTAAGACTTAATTTATCTTCACTTTCCAGTTAATAAAAGAGATGGCTTTCTACATTCCAAGGGTAGGATAACATTCTTACCTAATAAGTGAAATCCGAAATAGACATAGTTGACAATTTCAAAACTTTTAAGGATTTAGGAAAAGATACTGTAACATCAATAGACAGAAGTAGTTTGGGGAAAAGGTTTACATTTTAGAGGACATACACAGAGCTAATATCAATATAGACAAAGAGCTCTAAGCAATTAACAAATGAAAGGCAAACAAACCAACAGCAAAGTGGGCAAATCATACAAAGAAGCAATTGAAGGAAGACTACATCCAAATGGCAGTAAATAAATGATAGGATGCTGAAACTCACCTGAGAACAGAAAAACAGAAATTGAAGCAACAGTTTGCTTACTAAAGTGTTACCTTGAGTTTTTGAAAGTCACTCATCCAAGTTCTAGAGACGCTGTGTCATTCTCTAATTTTTAACAGATTAACAAACAGTGCTTAGAGAACATATTAATTGAACCTATCAGGAGATTTCGACATATCTGCCCATTAAAATATCCCCAAATAGTTATACTTGAAAATAGTTCCTAAAAATACTGATGTTAGAGAAGATAAATTTATTCTGGATCTTTATCATAGGAAAATATGCAAAAAGTGTTACAGAAATGACTCAATCCCCTCATATTTTCATAATCACAAAGGATCCTAACATGGCTGATGAACAGAATGACATAGGAGAACTCTTAAAAGACTGAGAATTCCCACACTATCAATGCATTCTTGCAAAATATAAAGCCTAGTTCAGAATCTTATATATAAATACACTTACTGGGTTACCTGCATAATGAGACAGTCATTCCATCCAAGTTCCAGCTTGTGGCGCCTTCTCCCTTGTCCTTCATGCAGTGCTGCCATCTCTGTGAACACAGAGAGCAAGATAACATGTCCACTGTCACTGGATCTTGAACGGTCTCCCTGTGACTAATTCTTACCATGAGTGCAGGAAGTCTGGTTCATTTCAGTCTTTCATAAAAATGTTACCTTTTAAATTATTTGGATTTTCAAAATGTCCTGTAGTCTAAAGAAGTCTGAATCTTGATTGTGAATAAAGAAACCCCAAATCTTCATTTTTGGCAGGATTTGTCCTAATAACAAACAAATTTTAAATCAACCTTTTGAGGTTAAATGTGTAAACTTTGTGGGAAAGAAAACTCTGAATTATTTAGATAAATATTTAGCAGTTTGGGGCGGGCCCTGTGACACAGGGGTTAAGTCCGCGTGTTCCACTTCAGCGGCCCGTGGTTCACCAGTTGGGATCCCAGGCACGGACCTACCCATCGCTTATCAAGCCATGCTGTGGCAGGCATCCCACATATAAAATAGAGGAAGATGGACACAGATGTTGGCTCAGGGCCAATCTTCCTCAGCAAAAAGAGGAGGATTGGTGGCAGATGTTAGCTCAGGGCTAAGCTTCCACAAAAAAAATATATTTTGCAGTTTGTGTTTTATACCAATAAAAGTGAAATAGCCTTTACGACATTTTGATCCTCAATTGGTTTAACTGATCTGTCTTCATACAGCGTTGTTGAATTTGATTTGCCTGAAGGAATGGAGAATAAATTCATATATACATAATTCACTATGTTTTGAATTCATCATTCAATTCCTAAAAAAAGCAGTCATGTGAATACTGGTACCAACAAACCTCTCTGAGGTAAGGGCAAAGGTCTGCAAACACTTTGTATATGTTTGAAATACGGCACATATTATTGAGTCATTCAATGATGCATCTCCAACTGTGCTTTTTCTCTAATTAAATTCATTGGGACTTTAATCATAATTTTGAAGGTCGACTCTGCATCTCCAGAGATGCCGCCAGGATAATCACCATGCAGAAGAAAACTTACAGAACCACCTCCTCTGGGGGTAAAATCATAAAAGAACAACTTGAGGTCAAATCACCTCAAGGGAAAAGTCCAGTCTGGGTAGAAGTGAAATATGTAAAAACTTTCTTGTTTAAATCATGACCTTCAAAATAGACAAACCTGTCTAATTTTGAGTTATGTCTTTGCAGATGACATCTGAACTGACCTCCAGAAGATGTGAATGCCATTTAAAACTTATTTCAAATGCAGATGAAGTTTGTCTCACAGTTTCAGTCAGGCAAATTGATAGAAATTGCGTTAGTATTGGAGCGGGGAAAGAGAAAACAGTTGTGGGACTATTGCATTTATCTCGAAGTGCCCATGGAATGCTCACCAAAATAGACAGTACACTAGGCCATAAAAAAGTTGCAGTGCATTTCAAAGGACTTAAGTCATATGGAATATATAGCTTAGGACAATGTAATTCAACTAAAACTTGATAAAAATATAATAACATTTCCCAATTATTTACAAATTAAGCAATACAAGTCTAAATTACCCAAGAACATTTTTTAAAATAAATTTTCAACAGGAAGATAATGACATATATAATCTATATAAAAGATATATGAAAGATTTCATATATATACATGTATGCATAAATTTACTGGGTGCAGCTAAAGGAGTGCTTAGAGAGAAATCCACAGCTTTAAATGCAAGTATTAGAAAACAAGAAATATTATAAGAAATGAACTAAGCTTCCATCTCAAGAAACAGAAAAAGGAAAAGCAAAATAAACCCAGAGAACATTGTAGATTGGAAATAGTAAATAAAAGATAGAACTCATTGAAATAGAAATTAATTGAAAATTAGAGAAAATATATAAACCTAGGAATTGATTCTTTGAAAGATTAATAAAATTCATAAGTTCCTCACTAAATGGATTAAGAAAAAATAACAGAAAAAAATAATCAGAATCAAGAATGATGAAGAGTGTCATCATTGCAGATTTTACAGTTCTTAAAAAGATAATAAAAGGATTTGTAAATGAATTTATGACAATAAACTTGCCAACTAAGAGAAAATGGACCACTGCTATGAACAACACAAATTTCTAAAAAAATACAGAAAAAAATTAAAAATTAGAATAATCTAATACCTCTTAAGTAAATTAATTCTTTAAAATCCTTCCCTTCCCCAACAAAATTCCATTCCTGTATAGCTTTATCAATGAATTCTTTATAACAATTAATCATGAAATAGAACCAATCTTATATAAACACTTTCAGGAGTGCGAGGAAATTAAAGTACTTCCTAACTCATTTCTTGCACCCAGCATAACCCTTATACCAGAGTGAAACAAGAGCATCACAAGAAAATAATCAGATCAATATCTCACTTTAACGTAGACACAAAATTCTGAACACAATATTTAGATTGATTCTTAGGGATGTTTTCTTTTGCTATTTTTTTGTTCTTGCTGTTGTGGTTTATTAGGCAGGTCTGGAGCTGTACTCAGTCTAGGGCTAATTATGCCCCATAACTGAAGCAAAATCTTCCCAAGTACTCAACCCAAAGCCCTGCCGGGTGAACCATGAGGTTTTCCAAATGGTGAGAATAGGTGCTATTCCTGGCCGAGTGTGAGCACTGGGCACTCTTCTCTCTAATCCATCTGGATAAATCTTCCCCCAGCTTCAAGTAGTTTCCTCAAACTCACACACTGGTCAGTTCCCTGATCAATAATTGAGAGGGATCCTCTGCAGTTCTCCAGTATTCTCTCTCTCCCCCCACCCCACCCCAGCTCTACTCTCTTCAGTATTTTACCCTCAGAATTCTAGCTTCACTGGTGCCTTGGTGTCTTGGTGCCTTGGTGCCTTGGTCTCCTCAGACTCTCAGCTACATCTGCTCACCTCGAGGAGTCTACCAGGATCTTCCCAGGTATCCCTCTCTGCACCACAGCATGGAAGCTTTTTAAAGTCAGTAAGCTGGGACAATCCTAAAGCTCAGGTTGTTTGTTTCCCATCTCTCAGTTATTACTGTCAGTTGTTTCTGACATCTAGTGTCTTGAAAACCATTATTTCATATATTTTTTCTGGGTTTTGTCTTGTTTTAGGCAGGAGGGTAAATCTGGTCCCTATTGCCCCATCTTGGCCTTAATTAACCTTCCAGGTACAATTATAATTAAATATTTAAAAATTTATCTGTATGTGATGAAAAGAGGTCAAGGAAAAATATGATCATATTTATAGGTTTGTAAGCATGGTTAATTAATCCCACCTCACTTTCTGAAAAACATATTGTTATATTATAAGTATAGATGAATTTCCTTACTATAAAATAAAAATATAAATATTAAACCCCAAATCAGTAACATGCTTAATAGTGAAACACTAAAAACTAACTTCTTTATTTCTGGGTAATTTTAAAGCAGAATTTTCCTTTTTTTTATGAGTCTTTGTGCTTATGTCATAACAGAAGTACATGAGATACAGTTAAGATAATAGTGTTCAAGGATGCCTCTGATTTTCTTCAGAACTAGTAGTAAAGAAAAGGTATGAATCCTAGCCAAAAAGCAAAATTATACGATATGAATTCTCAGATATCCCAGCAAAATGTGTATGTTTCCACTCCGTGAGGTGAGGAAATAGGATGTCCAGTCTCTTCTCTGCCCAGTATTTCTGTCGGAAGACTTCAGCGCTTACAACATGTACAATGCGAACGAGCTGCATGTCCTTTTATTTTATTCTGTCCAGGAGGGCATTTGACTATTTTGGGGGCAATTAGCTGTTAAAAGAGAAAGATAGTAATAAATAATAAATGCCAATATAAAGATAAAAAATGCTAGGGGTGATTGCTACTCACTAAGCTTCAAAGAAAATATCATCTCAAGGCCGGCCCGTGGCACAGCAGTTAAGTGCGCACGTTCCGCTTAGGCAGCCTGGGGTTCGCCGGTTCAGATCCCAGGTGCGGGCATGGCACTGCTTGGCAAGCCATGCTGTGGTAGGCGTCCCACGTATAAAGCAGAGGAAGATGGGCCTGGATGTTAGTTCAGGGCCAGTCTTCCTCAGCAAAAAGAGGAGGATTGGCAGGAGTTAGCTCACAGCTAATCGTCCTCAAAAAAAAAAAAAAAAAAGAAAATATCATCCCAATGCTATTTAAACTGTTTAAGAAAGTAGATTATTTAAAAAAAAATAAAACTCTTAATTCTCTCTATAAAGCATTCATTCAATTATTTACTGTGCCCAGCAGTATTATAAGTGCTAAGAATCCAACAGTGAATTTACATTCCAATGGGAGAACAGATAATATACAAAATTTTATAAGTAAATACATAGTCTTTTAGCTAGTCAAAAGTGCTAAAATTAAGTGTGAAATAAAACTTTAAGTGGGACAGAGAGATGGGGAATACCTGTATATATTGTAACTTATAAAAATCCATGCAGAAATGTTTCAAAAAGATCTGACAGAATCCAGCAACATAAAAAGAAAATATCGCACTGACCCAGCAAAGTTTATTCCACAAATGCAAGGATGATACAATACAAAACAATCCTGTAGGATAATTAATCACATTAATAGTTAAGGAGAAAATAGAGAATCATCTCAATAACTGCTGAAAAGGCATTTTGAAAAATAACACCATTCTTAATTTTTTTAAAACTCACTAAAATACAATTACAGGAAATTTTGGCTATTACCAACACTATTTGATATTATACTGGGTGTAACAGCCAATGTAACTCAACAAAAGAAATAAATTGGAAGTATTAGAATTTGGAAATGAAGAAATGCAGAAGCAGGGCAGATGATATAATTATGTGCCTGGAAAAACAAGGAGAGAAAAAGAAGAAATTCCCGAAATTAAAAAAAAAAAATCCACCAAATGAGTATAACTTACATAAAGTTGGTAGCATAACAACAGAGAAAATGGATATCTTAAGTGAATTTAAAACACAATATTCCAATTGCAAATCAACTAGAATATGTTCTAATTTTTAATTTTTTTTTTGAGGAAGATTAGCCCCGAGCTAACTGCTGCCAATCATCCTCTTTTTGCCAAGGAAGACTGGCTCTGAACTAACACCCGTGCCCATCTTCCTCCACTTTATATGTGGGACGCCTACCACAGCATGGAGTGCCAAGCGGTGCCATGTCCGCACCTGGGATCCCAATCGGTGAACCCCGGGCTGCCAAGAAGCAGAATGTGCGAACATAACTGCTGCACCACTGGGCCGGCCCCACTAGAATATATTCTAGACACAAAAAGAACTGCAAAGAAATCTTAAGCTGCATTGAGTTGTAGTCATATTTTAGTAGTATTTTAGTAGTATTATTTCTAGCCCTACCCACTGAAAATGCCTATAACTAATAAAATCTAGTAGCAATATGAAAACTGATACTCAGGTTATAATCTCTAAAAAATGATTCACTGCTGACAGAATCAGGGCTCTTTAGAAAAATGGTTATTTCTAGGCACAGTGCAGAAAACTTAAAAATGAGACTTGGACATATTGTAGTGTAAGTAGACAAAGAAGCTCTCAAACACTAACGTAGCCATACCAAAAAGACAGAGGACACATCTGAAAGGGTTCTTACTAGACTAAGGTGAATCAACTGTGAAGTAAAAAGAATAATGAGTACAATGAGTTAAAATATAGCCAAGGGGCCGGCCCAGTGGTGCTTCCGTGACCCGGGGTTCACCGGTTCGGATCCCAGGAGCGGACATGGCACCGCTTGGCAAGCCATGCTGCGGTTGGCGTCCCACATATAAAGAGGAGGAAGACGGTCATGGATGTTAGCTCAGGTTCCTCAGCAAAAAGAGGAGGATTGGCAGGTGTTATCTCAGGGCTAATCTTCCTCGAAAATAAAATATATCCAATACGTGAAGTACTAAACCCGTTGTTCACCACTGGAAGCTACTAGAACACCAGATCACTACTCTGAAATTTGTTAAATAAAATGAAATAATAAAGAATGCATTTCTCCTTTCCTATATGAGCTTTCTTTCAGGGAAGAGTATAAAATTTGAAGGAAACTCCCCTTTTAATGAGAAATTTAGGTAATAAAAGAAAAAATATTAGAATTACAACATCACCATTTTAAAACTCCTAATGACATAACAGATATAGGCAGTATAACTAGTCGATAACGAAACTATTAGATTAAGGTTAATGGAGAATTTTATAATGAAGAAAAAAGACTGACACAAACCTGACTTTACAGTTCAAACTCAGCATCAACATGTATTGCCTGCTATGATGTGATAAGAACTTATACCACATATGAAGAATTCCTGGTAAAAAACGTTGAACTTGAATCCATTGAAGTCTTTAGGTCTAGCTACTACTCGCTCATAGGAAGTACCAAAAAGTAAGGAATGACTTAAACAAAACTAAAATTTGAACTCATGGCTGGCCTGGTGGTGCAGCAGTTGAGTTTGCCCATTCCACCTCAACAGGGTGGGGTTTGCTGGTTTGGATCCCAGGTGCGGACCCATGCACTGCTTGTCAAGCCATGCTGTGGCAGGTGTCCCACATATAAACTAGAGGAAGTTGGGCATGGATATTAGCTCAGGGCCAGTCTTCCTTGGCAAAAAAGAGGAGGATTGGCAGCAGATGTTAGCTCACAGCTAATCTTCCTCCAAAAAAAAGAGAGAAAAAAACTTAAAAAAATGAAAAATAAAATAAAATTTGAACTCAAACAATTTTAAACTATTGAATATTCTATATCAAGTTACCTGGTATCTCTAGCAAATTAATAGCTTTAAATGCCCACTAAATGGACCATTTGGGGATTATAAAATAGATAGTTTAAATCACTAAAATAGTTTAAAGTGAGAGAGATGAATATTACAAAATAAAAGTGACCTGAGAGAATAACAAACAAACACAATGGCTGGATGTTGTTTTCATGGTGATAAACAAAAAAAAAAACAACTGTAAAGAGACCACTTTGAGAAAGTGAAATCAATGATTCTATTAAATATAAGTGGTCGAAACACAATAAGTAAAAGATAAAGATTTTCAGATTGGAAAGAAAGGGAGACCCCACAATATGCTTGCTGTTTACCAAAAAAAAAAAAAAAATGAAATAGAAAGACACAGATATGACAAAGTGAAGGAATGGATGACAATATACCATGCAAATATCTACCAAAAGTAAGCTGGAGAAATATATTGATAAAGCTGATGTCAGAAAAGTAAATATTACCAATAATAAAGAGGACTATAACATAATAATATAGGAGTTAATTCACCAAGAACTCATAATCTTAAAGGTGTATTCACATATCAACAGAAATTCAAAACTCATGCAGAAGAAAATAATAGAAATAAAGGCAAAATAATGAAATCTACAATTTTAATTGATGAATTCAACTCATTTCTTCCATTAATCAGTATAAATGTAGACAGATAATCAGTAAGGAGATGGATGGCACTGAATAGCACTATTAACCAACTTGATCTTAATAACAAAAACAGCAGAATACACATTTACTCCAAAGTGCATATTCACCATTCACCATATTTGGATTAAGAAATGGTGAATTCTTAAGAGTTTTGATCATACCTACCATAATCCTTAGTAAAAAAGAAATTAACTGCAAAATCAATAGCCAAAAATTCTATAAAATCTCTCAAATATTTAGATATTAAATAAAAAACAGAATAGACATTCTTGTCAAGTTACTATGGAACATTCCCCAAGATAAACTATGTCCTGGGCCATAAAAAATACATAAACAAATGCAAAATGATTCAAATCATTCATACTATATTCTTGGATATTAATGGAATCAAACTAGATATCAGTAACACAAAAGTATCAGGAAAAATCATGAAATATTTGGAAATTAAACACAAACTTATAAATAACCCAAGGCCAAAGAAGAAACCAAAAGTGAAATTCAAAAATATTTTAAATTAATTAAATATATGAAAATAGCATTTCCAAATTTGTTGGGTGCAGTAAAACAGTCCTTAGACACAAATTACCATTACACAGTCTTTGACGTAAATTAGCATTATAAGTACATACATTCGGAAAGAAGAAACATCTCGAATCAATTACTTAATGTACCCACCTAAAATATTGAACAAAAAATAACAAATTAAATCCAAGACAGGAAAAAGAAAGAAATAATGAAGAGTAAAAATCAATGGAATTGAGAACAGAAAAAGGATAGAGAAAAAAAATGAGACGAAGAACTGATTCCTTAAAAACAAAAACTCAATAAAACTGATAAACTTCTAGCCAGACTGATCTAGAAAGAAAAAGAGAAAACACACAAATTACAAATATCGGGAATGAAAAAGAGGACATAATAGAAACCTATAGACATTAAAAAGATAATAAGAAAATACAATAGACACCTGTATGCTCAGAAATGTGACAACTTTTGAAGGGAAAATTCTTTGCAGCACACAAGCTGCCAAAGCTCACTCAAAAGGAAATGGATAACATAAATATCCTTTTTGCTATGAACGAACTAGAATTCTTAAGAAAAATCCTTCCAACCCAGTAAAATCCAGACGTAGATCACTTCATTCATGAATTCTACTAAGCACTTAAGGAAGAAAATATGTCAGTCCTATAGAAATTCTTCCAGATTATGGAAAAGTATGAAACACTTCCCAAATCAGTTTACAAGGCCAGAGTTACCTTGATACCAAAAGTAGGCAAAGACCTTAAAACAAAATAGAACATTCTTTTTTTTTTTAAGATTGGCCCTGAGCTAACATGGGTTGCCAATCTTCCTTTTTTCTTCTTCTTCCCAAAGCCCCAAGTACATAGCTGTGTATTCTAGTTGTAGGTCCTTCTAGTTCTGCTATGTGGAATACCACCTCAACATGGCTTGATGAGTGGTGCTAAGTCCATGCCTAGGATATGAACCTGTGCAACCCTGAGCTGCCGAAGCGGAGTGCACAAAGTTAACCACTCAGCCATGGGGCCAGCCCCAAAATTGCAGATTCTTACATAAATACAGGTGCAAAAATACTCAACAAAATTCTGGCAAATCAAATTATCCATGATGACTAAGTGGGATTTATCCTTGGAATGCAAGACTGATTCAATATTTGAAAATTAACGTATGTAATTTACTATGTTAAAAGACTAAAAAAGTAAAATCATATTATCATCTCATTGGATGCAAAAAACACTGAGAAAAATTCAACTTGGCAGATTAAGAATAGAAGATAAAAAGGAGCCATCTCAGTATCCTAGTGGTTAAGTTTGCATGCTTCACTTTGGCAGCCCAGTGATCATGGGTTTAGATGCCAGGCATGGACCTACACACACCACGCACCAAGCCACGCTGTCACATCATCCCACATGCAAAATAGAGGAAGATTGGCACAGAAGTTAGCTCATGGTCAATCTTCCTCACCAAACAAAAATAAAGAATAGAAGACTACTCCCCCATATGATACCAGGCATCTGCAAAACCCTGTAGCTAACATGACACTATCACAAAAACCCAAACGATTTCCTCCCAAGAATCATGAAAAGGAAAAGATGGCCTCTCTCAAAACTCATGTTCAACACAATATGATGTAGGTCCTAACTGAAGCAATAAGGCAAAAAACAAAAATTAAATGTATCATATTGGAAAGGATAGCATCAAAATGTCCCTATTCACAGACAAAATAGTTATGTACCTACAAAACTTCAAAGAATCTACAGAAACAGCTACTAGAACTAATAAGTGAATTTAATAAGGTCAGAGGATATATGGTCAAAAATTAATCACATATCTGTACACTAACAAGGAACAATTTGAAATTGAAATGTTTAAATGTTCCATTTAAACTAACAACAAAAATTATGAAATCCTTAGGCATAAAACTTATAAATGTGTGCTGTAGTGTGTTGAAACTACATAATACTGATTAAAAAATCAAAGGAAAATTAAATATGCAGAGAGATTATATCGTAGTCATGAGTTGGAAGACTCATTATTGTTAAAATCTCAAACCTCCTCAAGTTGATCTATAGATTCAACGCAATTCTAAACAAAATTCCACTACAAACTTTTCTGTAGAAATTGACAAACTGACTCAAAAATGTGTATGGAAAGGCAAACAAACTAGAACAGCCAAACTGATTTTGAAAAGAACAAAATTGAAGGACTCACGTTTCCTGCTTTCTAGACTCAATACTAAATATAGTACATGAGAAAGGTTACACATGTAGATTAATGAAGTAGAATGGATAGTCTAGGAACAGACATACACATTTGATGATTTATGGCAAGTGCCAGAGGTAATTCATTGCAGAAATGATAGTCTTTTCGATAAACGGTGTTGCAGTAATTGGATATCTACTTGCAAAAAATGAACTTTGATCAGTACCTCAAGCCATAAGCAAAAGTTAACCCAAAATGGCTTATAGAGCTAAATGTTAACCTAAAAATATAAAACTTCTAAAAGGGAACATAAGAGAAAATCTTTGTAACCTTGGGTCAGGCAAAACTTTCCTAGCTATGACAATAAAAGCCTTATCAATAAAAGGAAAAATTAGTGAATTTGACTCCATTAAAACTGAGAAATTCTGCTCTTCAGAGGAAATTTTAAAGAAAATGAAAAGACAAGAAACAGACTGGGAGAAAATATTTGCAAATCACATATCTGATAAAGGACTTGTTTTCAGAATATATAAAGTACTCTTGACTTTCAATAAACAACTCACTATAAAATGGTCAAAAGAACTGGACAGAAATTTCACTAAGGAAGATATATAAATGGCAAAAAAGCACATGAAAAATGCTCAATATCACTAGCCATTCAAGACATGCAAATTAAAATCACAATAAGATATCACTACCGACCTATCAGAATGGCTAAAATAAAGAACGGACAAAAGTGGACAAAACCTAAGAATATCTTGTGTTGCTATTAGGAAAACAATATGCTATACTTTGGAAAAAAGTTTGAAAGTTTTTTATCAAATACACGTATCGTAAAACCCAGCTCTTCCACTAGCATAACTTCTTTCCTACTAAATTCAAAATAGGTAAATACCGTTCAATAGTTTAGTTCTCATTCTATTGTGTTGGTGTAGCCAGATTATTTGACTTGAGATATTGAGAGACATTCACGTGGGGGACTTTTTATGTTATGCTTTAAGCCTAACTTCAGACCTTCTGAAAATTTTATATCAATTCTTAAGAGGATAGCATCCTCTTCCCAACAGAGGTAAAGATCATTGGACATTGTATCCCTTCTAAACACATTTATCACTGAGTCCTGGAATTGGAATATGTCCAAGACTAATTCTAGCTTTATTAAATTCACTGTGATTTTCACAGAATTTAAAAGTACATCTATATGTAAACATACTGCTAGGCCAAATCACATAATTAGGATCAGACATATGGGAAAAAAATACCTTTAGAACCATTATGGTATTATTGCTAGTCAAGAATAACATATCATCCCAGTCATTTTGTTCCAGCGAAGATTGATTCAGTAAGTATTTGCCAGCAAGGTTTTCTTTCCTTTTATTTAATACTCAATGTATTCTACCTTGAAGTGTGGTTAGATATGTTAAACATTTTATCACCAATTTAGATGAAATAACAAATTATTTATCCAATTTTTGGTTGTTTTCTTAATTTAGAGGATCCATTTTATGCCAAGAACTAGGAGTAAGGACACTTCAATTAATAATATAAAAAAAATCACGTGAAAAGTCATGTCTGCATTGACCTTATATTCTTATAATAGAGTCAGACGATAGGGGGGCTATTTAATAATGTAATCATAATCTTAATCAGCACTTATAAGACAGCAAACAGGGTACTGTGACAGAAAATAAGAGGGAGAATTCCACTATGGATAAGGTTATCTGAGAAGGCCTTTATTAAAAGGTGATGTTTAAGCTGAGATCCAAAGGATAGGAAGTTCCTACCATGAGAAGCACCATTACAGCTAGTGTCTCAACATTGAAGAGCTTAGCATGTTAAAGACACTGAAATTTTCCTTTTTTGTGTTTTCCTCCTCTGGTTTTAGAATCAGGGTAATATTGGCTTCCTAGAGTGGGTTAGGAAGCATCCCATCCTCTTCAATATTTTGGAATAGTTTGAGAAGGAGAGGTATTAAATCTTCTTTTCATGTTTTGCAGAATTCTCCAGAGAAGCCATCTGGTCCAGGACTTTTGTTTTGAGGGAGGTTTTTGATTACTGTTTCAATCTCTTTACTTGTGATTAGTCTATTCAGATTCCCTATTTCTTCTTGATTCAGTTTTGGAAGCTTGTATGATTCTAAGAATTTATACATTTCTTCTATGTTATCTAATCTGTTGCCATATAGCTTTTCATCATATTCTCTCATAATCCTTTGTATTTCTGTGGTGTCCATTGGAATTTCTCTTTTTTCATTTCTCATCTCATTTATTTGAGTGTTCTCTCATTTTTTTCTTAGTGAGTCTGAGTATCTTGCTAATAAATGCAAAAATCCTGAACAAAGTATTAGCAAATCAAGTACAATAATATATTAAAAGGATCATACATTATGATCAAGTGGTATTTATTCCAGGGATGCAGAGATGGTTCAACATCTGCAAATCATTGTGATGCATGTATTAACAGAATAAAGAATAAAAATAGCATGATAATCTCAATGGACACAGAGAAAGCATTTGACAAGATCCAACATCTATTTATGATTTAAAAAAATAACTCTGAATCAAATAGGTATAGAAAGAAAGTACCTCAAAATAATAAAGGCAATATATGGCAAACCCACAGCCAATATCATACTCAACGGACAAAAACTGAAACCCATTCCTCTCAGAACAGGAACAAGACAAGGGTGCCCACTTTCACCACTCTTATTCAACATAGTACTGGAGGTTTTGGCCAGAGCAATTCGGCAGGAAAAAGAAATAAAAGGAATCCAAATAGGCAACGAAGAAGTAAAACTCTCGCTGTTTGCAGACGACATGATCTTATATATAGAAAACCACTAAGAATCCATAGGAAAACTATTAGAAACAATCAACAACTACAGCAAAGTTGCAGGGTATAAAATCAACATACATAAATCAGTAGCATTTCTATATGCTAACAATGAACTAACAGAAAAAGATCTCAAGAACTCAATCCCATTCACGATCGCAACAAAAAGAATAAAATATCTTGGGATAAATTTAACAAAGGAAGTGAAAGATCTATACAACGAAAACTACAACACCTTCTTGAAAGAAATCGACGACGACATAAAGAGATGGAAAGACATTCCATGCACATGGATTGGAAGAATAAACATAGTTAAAATGTCCATTCTACCTAAAGCAATCTACAGATTCAATGCTATCCCAATCAGAATTCCAATGTCATTCTTTACAGAAATTGAACAAAGAATCCTGAAATTCATATGGGGCAACAAAAGACCCCGAATTGCTAAAGCAATCCTGAGAAAGAAGAACAAAGTTGGAGGCATCACAATCCCTGACTTCAAAACATACTACAAAGCTACAGTAATCAAAACAGCATGGTACTGGTACAAAAACAGATGCACAGATCAATGGAACAGAATCGAAAGCCCAGAAATAAAACCACACATCTATGGACAGCTAATCTTTGACAAAGGAGCTGAGGGCCTACAATGGAGGAAAGAAAGTCTCTTCAACAAATGGTGCTGGGAAAACTGGACAGCCACTTGTAAAAGAATGAAAATCAACCATTCTTTTTCACCATTTACTAAAATAAACTCAAAATGGATCAAAGACCTAAAGATTAGGCCTGAACAATGTCTTCTAGAAGAGAATATTGGCAGTACACTCTTTGACATCAGCTTCAAAAGAATCTTTTCGGACACCATAACCCCTCACATGAGGGAAACAATAGAAAGAATAAACAAATGGGACTTCATCAGACTAAAGAGCTTCTTCAAGGCAAGGGAAAACAGGATTGAAACCAAAAAACAGCCCACTAATTGGGAAAAAATATTCACAAGTTATTTATCCAACAAAGGGTTAAGCTCCATACTATACAAAGAACTCACACAACTCAACAATAAAAAACAAAACAACCCAATTACAAAATGGGCAGGGGACATGAACAGACATTTCTCCAAAGAAGATATACGGATGGCCAATAGACACATGAAAAGATGCTCATCATCACTAATCATCAGGGAAATGCAAATCAAAACTACACTAAGATATCACCTTACGCCTGTTAGAATGACAAAAATATCCAAAACCAAGAGTGACAAATGTTGGAGAGGCTGTGGAGAAAAGGGAACCCTCATACACTGCTGGTGGGAATGCAAACTGGTGCAGCCGCTATGGAAAACAGTATGGAGATTCCTCAAAAAGTTAAGAATAGAAATACCTTATGACCCAGCCATCCCACTACTGGGTATCTATCCTAAGAACTTGAAATCAGCAATTCCAAAAGTTCCATGCACCCCTATGTTCATCGCAGCATTATTCACAATAGCCAATTCATGGAACCAACCTAAGTGCCCAGCAACTGATGATTGGATAAAGAAGATGTGGTATATATATACAATGGAATACTACTCAGCCATAAAAAGGACAAAGTCGTCCCATTCACAACAACATGGATAGACCTTGAGGGTATTATGTTGAGTGGAATAAGCCAGACAAAGAAAGACGAACTCTGTATGACTCCACTCATAGGTGGTAGTTAACATATGGACAAAGAGAACTGATCGGTGGTTGCCAGGGGAAAGGGGGGTGGGGGGAAGCCACTAGGGGTGAAGTGGTGTACCTACAACATGACTAATAATGATGCACAACTGTAATTTCACAAGGATGTTAAGTTTCATAACCTTAATAAAAAAAAAGATAAATACTTCATTGATGCAAGGCTTCCTCAAAGCCTTTTCTCTTCTCTTTTTAATCGTTCTTCCACGTGAAATAGATTTCCTCCCCTCTTCCCTTTACGATGATTATATTAATAGCCAACCTTTTTGAGCACCTACCTATCCAGGCACTGGAATAACCCTGTGACTGACTCTATTTTACAGATGAAGGAACTGACTCATAGAGTTTAGGAAGCTTAAGCCAGGTTGCACACCTAGTGAGTGGTGAAGCCAGAATGTGGACCATGATTTCTGACTCCAGAATCAGTGCTCCCAAGCATCAATATTGCTTTTCTAGTAATTATGCTGTGAACTTATCAGTTACCAATCGATGAACTAAGTAATGTTACAATTATTCTGTTTTAACATCAAAACAATCTGAAGTGGATTTTTCTTCCTGTGCTCTTTTCCAAACAATATGGCAATTCATTTGTAATTTTGCACTTTACTGCTAAGTATTAAATGATCAAAATACATCTAAAGCTAGTGATTCTATAATCACTGACTAACATTTTGTTCAATGATGAAGATTACAAACCTTGATGCTCCACAAAGATACACCTCCCCATGATAACTGACTCACACCTGAATCAGCTCAAGAGGTTTCTTTCAGTTTTCTCTGTTCCCTAAATGGAGCAAAGCATCCTGGAAGATAATAATAACAATTATTGGCCAGTTAGCTTTTAGGTTCACAACTATGTTGCAGGGCACTGTGCCAAGTATGACGTATATTACCTGATTTAGACATCATGATACCATATGAAGTAGGTAGCATCACCACTCCTGTTGTAAAAAGGAGAAACTGAGGTCTTGGCAAGTTAAATCTCTTGCATAACATTATACAACTAGTGTGCTGTAGAGTTGGCATTTTGATGACACAGCTCAAATCCTTAACTACGATGTTCTACCACTGCAGAAGGAAGAACAGATTATGTGATGTTTCAGTAGAGTTATTGCAATCTAGAAGAAAATCCACAGTGAAAACCTGCCTCATATTACTTCAGGCTTTCAAGCAGAGGCTAGCTGCCACATCTCAGAAATTTTGCAAAGAGCATAGCTTTCAATTGATATTTGGACTATTAAACTCTGTGAATGCTGAGAGGTCACTCTTGCTATTCAACAACCCTCCTCCACCCCCACCCCTTACACAAAATGCAGAGCATCCACAGGAGACTATGGAAGTGCTATTTTATTTACATTACTTAATCTCATCCTCTTCCTCCTAGCCCAAGAACTGAGATCTTTCTTGCAAGAGCCCTTGTGAATTATAAGGAGACCTGGTGTAGGGGTGAGGAAATGAGAAGTGGGTTTTATTATAGGTTGAGTCACTAACTTAGTCTGTTATTTGGGCATGTTACCAGCATCTCTGAGCCTCAGTTTCCTCATCTGCAGTAGAAGGGTTGTTCACTAGATGAGTAATAACAGAAGAGACTATGTCCTCCTCACATAAAACACTCAGCTCTTAATTGCATTAATCATTTATGCCTCTAGTAAGATTTCCTTAAAGAGAAGATTCATCTCATTTTAGAAACAATGAAAGTCACTGTTCTAAGTAATATCTAATGCCCTGTCTGTCCTTATGGCTTGGAACTTAGAGTGACTTCCTATCGATATAGTACAAAATTGAGTTTTTCTACATAACATTCAACTCCTGTTACCAGTACCTCCTTACTTACTCAACTTCATTTCTCTGTTATCCTCACTTTATTTATTCCACTGTCATCCCACCCACTTCTGCCAGACTCACACCATTCCTTTACACATCCACCTTTCTGCTCACAGGGAATGTCACTGGATTCAGACACAACAAAACTATTTCTAAATCACAGGCAGACCACTTACTACCTTTGTAATCTCAGCCTCCTCAAGCCTCAACTTCTGTAGCAGCACAATTAGTAAAAGAGAAACCACAGATCCCGTATGTGTGTTGCTGACTATTTGAGTAGAATGCACACAGGGCTTTTTCTCATTTAATCAGGATGAACAGCTGTATGACATTAGTATTATGATTGTGTGGATTATCTGAAGCAGCAGCTGAGGCTTAGGAAAGTTGTGCTACTTCCTTACAATTTCTTTGCAGGTACATGATTACCTCCAAAGCATAGGCTACTCATTACTATGCTTCACAGCCCCCCAGTACTTTAACCTCCTGGCTCACAGAGCTGCTGTAATGGCCAAAGGAGGTAATACACATGAGGAAGCTGTGAAAGGCAGTATACACACATTTTTTTCTCCTGATCACGTCATTTTGTCTATAGGCTTGCCTACTGCCTTTGTCCATTCCTTCCATCAATCCATCCATCACCAGGTCTGCTTCATGCTGCCCTTCTTCTTTCACCCAATGCTCCCCTCCGTCTTACCAGCCTGAAAATTCATTCTACTTACTCATAAAACGTATTTTCTGCATATTATTATTTCCTGTTTCTCTTATTTCCATACAGAAATGTTTAAGGATTGAGACTTCTTTCACATTTTTCAAAGCTCCTAATGAATTAGTAAGGATGCATTGGATATAAATATAATCTGAGACATTTTATCAACTGGCAGGAAACTACAATGCACTGTAGGGCACGGGTAATGCTGGGCCAGCTCATCCTCCAGGGTTGAGAGCAGATCCGTTATCAGAGTCTGGTTGCTATTTCTCTGCCAAGCAGGCACAATGATGCCTTTTACCGGCTGTAGTCTTTACCATTTACCTTCCTAGAGAAGCTTCAGTCAAAACCAAGAACCAAACAGCACCTTGAACTTCCAGCTCAGTGTTGAACCACTGATGGTGCCTTCGTGATAGTTCCTTTCACAGCATGGCAGTGAGGAGTTACTTTTTAGAAGTAAGGAAGTTACTTTTTTGAAAGCTGTTCGAGTGAAGATAGGCACACACTCAGAGAGAGAGAGAGAAGTAAAACTGGAAAAAAAGGCATCAGAGAATCTCATGTAACTGTTTCCAGATATGTTATCTACTCCCTTTCTTCCTGCTTATTAGCACATTTTGGAAACCTGCACATTTTATTTTATTTACCAATTTTCATTCTAAGATAGAGGCCCATTCATTTAACTTTCAAAAATTTGCTCAAAAGGGTACAAAACAGATGAAGCAAAACAACCTGATCAACTCAGGTTAGAACTCAAGTTCATAACTCCACGTTCCTTAATCAGAGAGCAAGTATTGCTTACAGATTAAGCAAACATATTAAGAATGGATTTTCGACATATTTAAGACTAATAGATATGTATGCACTCATTCAATGTAATAAACTAGTATTTACCGTATTTTAAGAGTAATTTCTGTGCTGTAATTCTACACAATAACTAAAGCCTACATATTAAATACTTACCGAAACAATAAAGATGATTCTTAGAGCTTAGTTTTAAGTTGGTCAAAAATGGAAAGTTGTACAAATACAGGTTCTAAGGTCATTTCAGTTCTAACTTCTTACCAAATTCAAGATTCATTCATATGAAGTAACCTCAGAGAGTCCAAGAACCGGGTGAAATTATTCCAGCTTGTTTGTCTAACTGTGGAGGCAAGATATCTGGGACATAAATGAAGAAAATGTAATCAAATTATTATGTCTTGGTCAAATTTGTCAAACTGAATTTTACTGCTTTCAAAGAGACATTTAAAACAAAGCCTTAGGTATTTATGACCCTAATGAAAAAACAACCTTTCTGGTTTACCAAGGGATTTGCATTCTCTCCAATTAAGGATGATTGATAAAAGGCACCCAAATACAGTGTTTACTGAATCCTTCAGGTCCCTTTCTGAATCCTACTTGACTGTATTCTTAGATCAAAGTAGAAATAGTTTTCGTTCAGTTTCTTAGACCATACATGATGAATATAACATTCTCCTTTGGGTGAAAGACCTGGGCTATAAGAGGTCAGAGTGCCTGTTTGAGCAGCTGTGACAGCACAGACTTGCATCATTCTAGTTGCATCCCTTGAGGCTGATTCTCCACCGATGGAGTTACTAATCCTTAATCCAATGAATTTCCACCCACCTACTTTAATAATCGGGTGTTTCCGGGGGCATGAACATTGCGGGGACCAGACCAACATGCTGCTCCACAAGCAGAAATCTAGATCACAGTATTAACCATTTAGTCATTTGTTCTTGTACTGTGATCCGCACCTCAGTTACCGAATGGCCATGTGTTGTCATCCAGCAGAATCATATACTTCTTGACATTCATTGCTTTGTTTTTTCTCCACTTGGAATAATTGCTTTTTTTTTCAAAGATTTTATTTTTTCCTTTTTCTCCCCAAAGCCCCCCGGTACATAGTTGTATATTCTCCATTGTGGGTCCTTCTAGTTGTGGCACGTGGGACGCCACCCCAGCGTGGCTCGATGAGCAGTGCCATGTCTGCGCCCAGGATTCGAACCAACGAAACACTGGGCCGCCTGCAGTGGAGCACGCGAACTTAACCACTCAGCCATGGGGCCAGCCCCTGGAATAATTTCTTTTTAAAGCTCAAGAGTTATTTGATAGCAATTGGTATTCTTGAGCAGTTCTGCAACTAAGTGGAAAGCAAGGTTTGGTTCCTTAAAGAATTCCCAACCTATCCAGATTCTCTACCCTGAGACAGTCAAACTGACTTACACTATCTCCTAGAGTCATTGTTTTCTGATTTGCTGTTGCCAATATTTCTTTTTTTATCTCATTCATAATTACTTTAGCACCTCCCACATTGAGCTCTTGGTGTCTTTCAATCAGACTCTGATTCATTGGCTTTGATAGTATTTAGATACTTGCTTATGCCCTGGATAAAATGACATGTTTTCAATACTTTTCCATTGTTGACCCTTGATTTGCCCTTGGTTGTATTCAGCTTCCCAGGCAGGACACGACTATCAGATGATGAAAAAAGAAAACAAAAACCAGGAATCTTTTATTCTCATTCTAATTTCTGCTACTTCCAATTTTCAGCAACAATTGCAACTTTTATTATTTTTAATAGTTCAAGAATTGCTTGTGATATTCTTCAGGAACTAGATTTTCTGGAAGCAAGTGTAGTTGCTCACAAATCTAACAAGCAAAGCAGTCCTTAGAGCTGCAGTCACCCAGCAGTGAGACTGTCACACTCTTGCATTAACAGATCTTCAACAGACTCAAAGCAGATTGAGAGACACACAGAGCTTTTGGGAAAAGAAAGGTATTGTGAGGATTTGACATAAAATATCATATTCAAAAACTCCATGTTTCTCTGTCAAGTATACATTTTGTATTTTCATGGAGGAACATTATTGCTAAAATTATTGCTTACCATTGATGAAGTGCTGCAACAACTTTATCATAATTTTCCAACCAGTCCAATTATTTTTTTAATGACTGAAGGTATAATTGATGTTGGATTAACAAAAGTTATCTACAAGAATTTACACACCAAATAAAGCTATAGTCTGGTACACAGAACACTGAATTGAAGTTTAAAGATACAAATTAGAATACTTTGTCTGCTACTTACCAGTTGTGGAACATTGGGCACAAGGAGATTACTAATCTTCTCAGTCTTATTTGCTCATCTGTGGACAAGAGCTTAAAGAAGATGGCCTCTGCGGTATCGCCTTCCAAGCCCCTCAGGAGCACAACTAATGGAAGGAACCTGGTGTACACCCAGAGACCAAGACATAGGGAATGTGGGAAATGTGGCTTTTAGCATTCCAGCACCTTCCAAAGTGAAGGTAGATGGAACAGATGTCAAGGGAGCCAATGCAAGTGCTAAACACGAGTTCAAAATATGGACTATATCTGTTCATAGGAAAGAATCAATTTTTCATGCAGGGAGATCTTTAAAGTCTTTATTAAAGTGGTAAAAAAAACAGTTGGAATTTCTTGATGATTAGAATAGTTTCCATCTTTAGTGCTTAGCGCTGAATGCTAAGCCATTTTGCTAAAAATGTAGTAACAAAGTGATCATTTTAGCTAATGGTCAATTTTTCAAATTTACTAAGTAACCAGTATTTAAAAATATGTGAAAATATTCATATGGTTGATAATAATTTATACACAATGAGATACTTTGAAAAGTTCTGCAAATTTTGGTGACTTGTTGAAGTCTAGTCTAGATTTGCTTAATTTCAGTTCAATTTATTTTCATTATATATGACCAAAGATCTGAGCCTACCAAGTTTTTTCATACTTTAGCTCTACACATTGTAGAAATTTATTTATTCTTTCCACAAATATTTATTAACTATTATGCACCAGAAATATGTTAGGTCTTCGCAATAAAACAGTAAAGAGAATGAATAAAGATTCATGACTTCATGAGCTTAGATTCTAGTGAGGGACAGAGAAAACAAACAATAAACTAACACATCCATAGATAGCATGTTTCATAAGCAGTTAATATGTACCGTGGAAAACTAAAACTAGAGGATGATAAAGAGGATCACCAGGGCTGAGGACAGTCTGCAATTTTAAATAGGTGGTCAGGTGGTCTCTGTGGAGGGCATCACATTTGAAGAAGCATTTGAAGAGGATGAAGGGCTCAGCCATGTGGTTATCTGCTTGAAGAAGTGTGTCTGGTGGGTTCCACGGACAGTAAGCTGACCAGCGAGGTGGGAACCCGGAGAGTAGGAGGAGATGAGGTCAGAGAGGGGGTGACGTGTGCAGATCACTTAGGACCCTGTAGATTGCATTAAGATTCATTTTTTATGAGAGCAAATTTTTTTCTGATTGCTGCAAGGTTTCTCTGTGAGGCGGAAAGTAAAGCCTTTGGTTGAGACTGAGGAAAGAGAAGAAGGTATCGGGTTTTAAAGACAGAGGGAGAAGTGGAAATAGCCCTTTAGGCCATGCAGTCCTTTATCATTAATAGTCCTAATAGTCTCTTAGTCGCTTTAGGACAGCGAGAGAGTAAACTGACTGTGCAGCTGCACGTGAAGGTCTAGCTAAATGGACTGCTCACCGGCAGCGTGATAGTCTAGCAGCATTGACGGGCTCACTTGAGATCCAGGTCATGAATTTAGAGAAACCGGTTATTGTGGCCCCAAAATACCACGCACAGGATACAATACGACCTCGTTAAAGATTCACACAGTCCATTAACATTTTCTGAAGACGCAAATCTACACAATCCTCTAGGACTAGGTGAAATGGAAGGAGCTGTGATTATTATTTGACCTCAGCGCCACCTCGTGGTGAAATCGCGTAAGGGCCAAATTAATGAAAAGGTGGTAGAGCCGCAGAATTACCACGCAGGAGGTCGCCCTAATCTGAGCAAAGATGAGATTGTGTGGCTTGTTCCTCTACCTGTTTAGGAAATTGTCCTGGAAATTAGTATTTATCTGAGCATTTATCATAGCATTGGCTTAGCTTATTTGTCCACAGGTGTGACAAATTTCCCACTTTTAGAAAAATGTATTGTTAACTCTTTTCAGTAATAAGCTTTTCCTTTTCCCTTCAGATTCAGAGTCTTCGTCTCTTTATCTGTTCCTGAAAGATCTGAAGGGTGTTGTGCTTGAGATAAAAGTTCTGTAAATGGTGTATTTGGTACCTTCTCCAAACAGATTTCAAAACATCTTAAATCTGGCAGCAAGGGAAGTGTGAAATATTTTCCTGATTTTATACCAAATATTTGTTGCTAACTCTTCCTATAATTAGCGAGATTCTTCCACTTTATTTCCCCTATAACTGTAAATGAGGTTCAGATCAGTTTTTTTTTTTTGATTGGCACCCGAGCTAATGACTGTTGCCAATCTTCTTTTTTTTTTTCTTTCTTCTTTTTCTCCTCAAATCCTCCTAGTACATAGTTGCATATTTTAGTTGTGGGTCCTTCTAGTTGTGGCGTATGTGATGCTGCCTCAGCATGGCCTGATGAGTGGTGCCATGGCCGCACCCAGGATCCAAACCTGTGAAACCCCAGGGCTGCCTAAGCAGAGTGCATGAAAGTAACCACTGGGCCACAGGGCCAGCCCCTCAGATCAGTTTTCATGGAATAGATTGTTAAAGTCACTTTTCTTAAACTGTTTCGTTTTCCACCTAGACTATGTTAGAATCCCAGGACCACAGGGCTGGCTCACTTTGCCTCTGCTCTTCGGATGACCATTCCCAATCTCAGAGGTCAGGAAAGTTACTCAAGTTGATAGATACCTGACAACGCAGAATTAGCACATTATAGATCGAGTTCTTAAAATCTAATGGTTATTTCCTTAAGATGAGGACATTTTTTGATACATTTCTGATACTGCTCATAATCCACGAGGCTTTAAAAATTGCAACACACTCTTCCTTTATCCCGGTTTGGAGCTGTTTTATCGAGACACGCATACCTTTCAGGGGATTTAGGAGGGAGATTGTGGCTATACTAAGTGGACATTTAAATTTGGGTTTTTAATATTTGGTACATGGATGGAAAAGCATTAAAATGGAAATTCTCTTGTGACAAAACACATGTTTTACAATAAGGAAAAATGAGTTAATGTTGACTTTTTCTGACATAGAAATCATATTATTTGTCTTTGCACATACATTTACCACTTCTTGTGGCCTTCATTTCTTTCAGTGGACCCAGATTTCCATGTATTATTATTTGTCTTCTGACTGAAGGACTTCCTTAACCCTTCTTGTAGTGAAGTCTATCATTGATGAATTCCTTCTCTTTTGTATATCTGGAAGTCTCTACTTCATCTTTGTTTTTGCTAAGTCAAATTCTGGGTGGACGATCTTTGTTTGAGTACTTCAAAGATTTTGCTCCACTGTCTTATTGTTTCTGGTGAGAATTTGGCTATAATTTTTATGTTTATTTCTCTGTAGATAAAGTACATTTTCTTTTTGGCTGCCTTTAACATTTTCTCTTTATCCCTGCTTTTGACCAGTTTGTTATGATGTATATTATAGTGAAATTTCTTCTATGAATTTTGTACTTGGGGTTTGTTGGGTTCTTGGATGTGGATTTACAGTTTTCATTAAATTTGGGGAAAAATGGCCATTAGTTCTTTAAATATCTTTTTTATCCCTTCTCCTATTCTATTCTTTAAGGATTTCGGTTACTCATATGTTAAGCTGTTGAAGTTTTTCCAGAGCCCATTGATGCTCTGTGTGTTTGTTTTCAGTCCATCTTTTCCTTCATTTTTCATTCTAGATAGTTCCTATTGCTAAGTCTTCAAGTTACTAACCTTTTCTGCTGCAGTGTCAAATCTTCTGCAGTGTCCACTTTTCTGTTAATCTGCCATCCACTACGTTTCTCCTTTCAGTTACTGTATTTTTCATCACTAGAATTTCAACTTGAGTCTTTTTTTATATTTCTATACCTCTATTTACCATTCAATCCTGTCTCTACTTTCTCGAAAATATTTAAAATAGTTATAATAATTTCTATGTACCCACTTACTAATTCTATAATCACTGCCATTTTTTTGTGTTGATTTGAATTGCTTTTTCTCCCTATATTGTGGATTTGTATTCCTGCTTCTTTGCACACTTGATAATTTTTGATTGGAAGTTAGGTATTGTGAATTTTACCTTATTTGCTGGGTATTTTGCATTACTATAATTATTCTTTAGTTTTGCTAGATGGGTAACTAAATGTTGTTAGAGCAGTATTTATTTTTGAGCAGTATTTAGCTTTTGGTTAACTTTTCCTCACTACTGAGGCAATGCATTTCTGAATACTCTACCCAGTGCTCTGTGAATTATGAGGTTTTCTATTTTGCTGAGTGAGAAACCCAAACTGTTTCAGGTTGTGTGTGAGTTACAGTGGTTGCTTCCTCTAATATCACTAATCCTGTGTGATGTCCGAACCATACTCAACATCCTAAAGATCTCGACTCTCCACAAGTCAGCCTATATATTAAAGAGTTCCCAAGTAAAATTACTAACAATATACTTCTAACTAGAGAGTTTGTTCATATTGAAAAATAAGTATGCAAAACATGGACCAGTAAGTTTGAACAAAAAAATGGAAGAAAGTGTTACCAATATTAAAATATAGCATGTAGCTACAATAATTACAAAAAAGTGTTGTTAGCAATAGAATAGATGTATCAGTGAGACTGAACATAAACCCCTGAAATAGAACGTAATAGATATGAGATTTTGGAATGAGGTTAAGGTGGTCTCTCGAATTAGTGGAAAAAAATAAAGAACTATTTTTCTTAATGTCTCAGTTTTCCTGTGAGTGCACCCTGCTTTAATTTTCCACTGGATGATACAGAGGGCCTTGGGATATGAGTCATCCTATGGAATTAAAAAAATCTTTTATTACAGAAAATTTTATATATATATAAATATATATACTAATTAATATACATATTGATTAAGAAGGGAAAAGTATGGCTGTCTGGGGACCAATCTTCTCTTGTTTGATCATCACACCTTCCCGCCGGGTATCTCTCCAGTAGAGTGAACACAAGGCTGAGTTGCCGGAATTGTATTTCTCAGTGGAATATTTGGGAAGCAAGTCCAATTTGCTCTTGTTTTAAATCAGGTGGAAGAGACTCAGTGGCTTAGTCTCAGCATTCCCTAGCCTGAGGCTGCAGGAGGTGCAGATCCTCCATCTGGTGATTCCTGAGACCTATGAACTTTGATTGGTAGCTGGGCCTTCATGCTAACTGGGAAACCTGCATGAACTGAGGGCTATTCTCCTGGCGTTATTTGCGTTTCTGTGGTCAGAACAGAAAAAGGAACTGTGATAACAGCAAAGCCACAGAAACATTGGGGTGAGTTTTATTTTTGTGAGCATGTGCTTACTTTGCATGATGACTACAATTCCACTTTGAAATCAAAGGGAATGTTGCCATGAAGCACGTGGGATCTTGCAAAGTGCTTTCTCATTGATCTGGTCTTTGCCTGGGACAAGCACAGTGCTAGGGATGGATTCAGGGATGGAGAGGGTGTGGTCTGAGTCCTTGGGGATCTTTATACTTTCAATATTTACTGAACATCTACAGTGTACCAAATACCATGCTAAGAATTCTAGAGAAGATGTATATCCACTCTTCATTTTTTCTATCTATAATCATTGAATGCTATTTTTTGGAGGCTCTTCAGTAAGCACTGGAGATGTAGTGGTAGCAAGATGTAATCTCTGCCCTCAGGAAGCTCATGTTTTGGTAGGGCAGATGGTCACATAAAACAACTACAATTCAGTGTGAAAAGTACTGTGATTCCAAAATATCCTGAAAGAAGAGGGCCATGGACTGGAAGGGTCTGTGAACTGTGGAGATGGATTTCCTGTCTCTGGGACGACTCCAATGTTTCACAGAGGATGGGAGCTTATGTTCTCCTGGGATGGGCTGGGAGTGGGATTCATGGCATCTACGTGTGATGTCAGTATTATCTTCATGCTACAGTTTGGACCTTGAGACTCTGAAAGGCTAAAGAGCTGTCTAAATATCACATAGATGCTACTTAAAGAAACCTGGATATAAACCCAGGAGTCCAGACTGGTAACAGTGCTTTCTTCCATGAATGGCTTCTTGGTAAACTTCCCCCGTTGATTTGAGAGTTTAGGATTGTCTCTGCCCTCCATTTGTCTCTGCAATTGTACATTTTATCAGTGATTTCCTTCTGGCTCATGGTAGCCCTTAATCTTCTGAGCCTGACCCCAATCCCTGCAGGAACGAAGGTTTGTGACATGAGTGGATGTCATGTGCCTCTTAGTCTCACGTGCCCTGGAGTCTTACTGTACAAGGGGCTGTGTTGATACACACAGACCTCAGTCACCTTGGAGAAAGTCCAGCATGGACAAGACTGTCTGCAAATCAGTCAGTGCACATTCTTTTTTTTTTTGGAGGAAGATCAGCCCTGAGCTAACATCTGCTGCAAATTTTCCTCTTTTTGCTGAGGAAGACTGACCCTGAGCTAACATCCATGCCCATCTTCCTCTACTTTATTTGTGGGACGCCTACCACAGCATGGCTTGCCAAGTGGTGCTATGTCCACACCCGGGATCGGAACTGGTGAACCCTGGGCCACCAAAGCAGAACGTGTGCACTTAACCGTTGTGCCACCAGGCCAGCCCCTTAGTGCACATTCTTGGTAATGCCTGAAGTGTTGGAAGGCTGGGATGCAGAGAGGCTTGTGTCAGAGCAAGAGTGGGCACTCTGAGTGGAGGGGTGGTTTATATTTCAGTAGCTACTGGGGGCATATGATTAGAGCAAATGAAGGTACCAGTAAGGAGAAGAATTGTACATGAATTGAGCTGGATCCTAGAAAGAGACAAGATCATCCAGTGACCAGGCGTAGAAGGAGAAAATTAGGAGGAGAAAGTAGAAATAAGAGGGGGTGCTGAGTGTCAAGGGACATTTCTGAAGATTGTGAAGGGAAATGGAGATGTGAAAGTACCATTTCACAAATCAAGGATGGAAAGAGAGCAAAAGGAAGTGGCATGAAGGAAAACTGCAGGCAAAAGGCAAAATCATTGAAAGGCAGCAGAGAGACATGTAACATGGAGAGAGCAACACTATCCTTGTACCCCACATCATCCAATGAGGCATTTATTTCCCAATAGATCTCCTCTCCTCTGGTCTGTTTCTACTAGTCCTATGTTTACAAAAAATGACTTTCCTTGTAGTTGACTAACATTCCTGATGATTCCCCATTGTCTGTCAGATAAACCCTAGAGTCCATAACAGTCCTTCAAGAACTGGTACTAGACTCTATCTCCAGGTTTATCTTTGTGATTCTCTGGTTTACTCCAGCTACAGATGGATGAATTTTTATAGCTTTGTATACTCTGCTGCCTTTTTGGAATGCTCTTCCCTTTTTGTACATGTAACTAACTCCTATTCATTTGCCAATTTGCAGCTCGCAAGCTTTTCAGATATGCAAGGGATTATTATGTAATTCACCCAATGAATGAAGGAGTCTTTTATTTTGTATTTTCAGATCACTCCACTCAATTACTGCCTCCTGGTGGTGACCATATGGCTAACACGTACAATGTGACTGAATTCATTTTTTCTGGGACTTTCTCCTAATCAGGAGGTGCAGACTGTTTGCTTTGTGCTATTTCTGCTCTTGTACACAGCAATTGTGCTGGGGAATCTCCTCATTGTGCTCACTGTCATGACCAGCAGAAGTCTTGGTTCCCCCTTGTACTTCTTCCTCAGCTACCTGTCCTTCGTGGAGATCTGCTACTCCTCTACTTCAGCCCCCAAACTCATCTCAGATTTGCTGGCTGAAAGGAAAGCCATATCTCTGTGGGGCTGCATGACACAGATTTTCTTCATCCACTTCTTTGGTGGCACTGAGATGTTCCTGCTCACTGTGATGGCCTATGACCGCTACGTGGCCATCTGTAAGCCTCTGAACTACACTACCATCATGAACCGGCAGGTGTGTGCTATCCTGGTTGGAGCAGCATGGGTGGGGGGCTTTGTGCATTCCTTTGCCCAAATCCTTCTCATCTTCCACTTGCCCTTCTGTGGCCCCAATGTGATCGACCACTATTTCTGTGACCTGCTTCCTCTGCTCAAACTTGCCTGCTCTGACACCTTCCTCCTTGGTCTTCTGATCGTTGCCAATGGGGGGACTTTGTCTGTGGTCAGCTTTGTGGTCCTCTTAATCTCCTATGTGGTCATCTTGGTCCATTTGAGGTCTCGAAGCTCTGAGGGGCGGCGCAAGGCCCTCTCCACTTGGGGGTCCCATATCACCGTGGTTTCCTTGTTCTTTGGGCCCTGCATCTTCATCTATCTGAGACCTTCTACGACTCTGTCTGTGGACAAGATGGTGGCCGTGTTCTACATAGTGATCACTCCACTCCTCAACCCTGTCATCTACTCCCTGAGAAATGCAGAAATGAAGAAGGCCGTGAAGAGGCTGTGGATCAGGACAATGAATCTAGATGAGAAATAGAGGCCAAGTCTTGGTATTGATCCCTGGGTTTATAATGATGCTGAGTCCAAACTGATGGGGCAGAATGGGATGGAGAAAAGTTCACATTACTTGTTAGCTCTACAGTTATTTTAACTGGTTCCCATCTTCAAAACCCTTGTTCTAATCACTTGTAAAATATTTCCTCTTATGGGTGTACTATGCCTTAATTAACCATTTTCTGTTAGATGTTTAGGTCATTTCTATTTTTTTACTACTATAAGTAAGTTTGTGGTGAGATTCTTGAATAGAAGAAACCTTATACTTCTGATTTTCTTTCAGACTCACTTGCTACAGTAAATTTACTATTTTAAAAGCTATAATGACTTTATGAATAGTGTTAAATTTATTCTTATAAAAGTCGTAATAATTCACCTTCCTTTTGAAAATGCTCTTGACAGAATTGAACAGTCATTAAAATTTTCTTGATGAGAAATGAGATTTGGCATAGTCTCAAAATATCTTCCCACAAGATGCTTATTAATTGTGAGAGGAAAAATATAAGTCTACAATGGAGAAACATGGAAGACACTTCCTTAAACAGTTACTCAAAGTCAACATCGTCAATATTGAGACTGGAGAGGCACGCAATACTCTGATATTCTTACCCAAAATACATAACCTGAGTCTAATAATGACAAGATATCAGGCAAACCTCAATTGAAGAACATGCTGCAAAATTACTAGCTTGCATTCTTCAAAAGTAGCAAGACAAAGAAATTGAAGAACTTTTCCAGATTACAGATAGATGATAACTAAATGCAACCTGTGATCCTTGATTAGATCCCATCCTAGATGAAGGTCATTAGTGGGTGAAAACACTGAGATGAGATAATAGCATTGTGGCAAAGTTAATTTCCTGATGTTGATAATTCTAGTGTGTTTATGTCAGAGAATGTCCTTGGATTAAGGAATTATTTACTAAGGTATTTAAATGTAAATGATGATGATGTCATCAAATTTCAAACCTTTTAATTAAAAATTCTATCTACCTCTCTATCCATTTGTCAACTGAGAGAATGAATAATAAAGAAAATGTGGTAAAATATTAATATTTCGGAAATTTGGATTAAAGGTATACAAGAATTCTTTGTATTATTATTACAACGTTTTTGTAAGTCAGAAATTATTTTGAAATATAAAGTTAAAATATTTTACAAGTTACATAGACATGTTTAATTTGCATTTTTTGTGAGTGAGGAGGGTTTTAATGTTCAATTAGCTTTGAGTCTTATATGCAAAGTTTTCAATGTTCAAACCTTTATATTTCTGCACAGTAAAATCTATCAGTTTTTTCTTTGATTCTGCCACATATCTGTGTTTAGATTATTTTGCATGATTAGTTAAATTTATATTTTCTTTTAAAAATACTTAAATTTTTAATTTAATTTTGTGCAATGGTGATATATTCATAAGGTTTTAAAAAATCAACAAAATAAAAAGGCACACAAGTACAAAATTTCATTCCATTTCTTTCCCCCTATGTAAGCTTCCCCTTTCCCATGTCCCCACTAGATAAGCCGTTTTCTGTTTCCTGTATATTTTGGAGTTTAATGAAACACGAGTATAATATACATGCTCTCATTTATCTCTACCTTTTGTACGAACAATAACATAGTATGTAAACAGATCTGAAACTTGCTTTATTTGCTTAATATATCTTGGAGATTTTTGTATATTAGTACAAGGAAAACTTCCTCCTTTTTTTCTTACAGTTTTGTGGCCTTCATTGAATGGACGTACCATCATTTGCTTAAGTAGTCTTCTACTGATAAATATTTGGATTGTTTCCAAATAGTGTTACAGTGAATAACCTTGATTTAAATATATGCATCTAAACTAGGAATTATCTCCAGAAATGAAACTGCTGGATTATATGTATGCATGTTTAATTTGATAGATATTATCAAATTACCCTTCTTAGCAGTTGTATCTATTTGTATTCTCACCTACAATTCTCTCTTTCCTGTAAAACATTTTATTAAATTTGGGATTTTGCTTATATGATAGTTGAAAAAATGGGAGATAAATAATTTTAATTTAAATTTCTCTTATTTTAAGTGAAGTTGAACATCTTTTCATATATTTAAAGTCCATTTGTATTTTATGTAAACTGTTCCTATCATTTTCCCATATTTAGATTATGGTTCTTTTTATTATGTTCCAAGACCTAATTATATACATATAAATTTGTCCTTTCTGATATGAATTGTGGACTTTCCCTCTGGTTTGTCCTTGGCTTTCTGGCTTTGTTTGTTGCATCTCTCTGATACACAGCAGTCTTTGGATTATGTAGTTAATCATCATCATGTTCCTTTATGTCTTCTAGAACAGCCAGACCACCGCGGTTCTTATTACGGAAGCTTTATGAATGTTTTAATATCTAGAAGGCTAGTTTCTTCTCTTTCAAAGTCTTCTGGGCATTGTTTCTCCATATAAACTTCAGATTTAGTTTTACTTCTCTTCCTGTTCTGTATCCTCCAAAGAATTTATTATTATTTTGATTGATGCCATATTACATTTATAAATGTATTTAGAAAGGATCAATATCGTAATAAGCTTTCCATCCAAGATCATGGTTTGTCTTTTCATTTACTGAAATCTTCTTTTGTGTTCTTCAACAGAGTTTTAAAGTATTTAATAAATCTTTAAAAATTGTATTCTTTTATTTTCTGGCTGTTTGACAAATAATTGACATATAACATTGTGTAAGTTTAAGGTTGTACAGTCTGATGATGTGGTGCACATATACATTGAAAAATGATTACCAAAATAGGGATAGTTAATATCTCCATCACCTCACATAATTCCCACTTTTTTGTGTGATGAGAACATTTAAAATCTACACTGAGCAGGGCTGGCCCCATGGCCAGTGGTTAAGTTCGCGCGCTCCGCTGCAGGTGGCCCAGTGTTTCGTTGGTTTGAATCCTGGGCGCGGACATGGCACTGCTCATCAAGCCACGCTGAGGCAGCGTCCCACATGCCACAACTAGAAGGACCACAACGAAGAATGCACACTATGTACCGGGGGGCTTTGGGGAGAAAAAGGAAAAAATAAAATCTTTTAAAAAAAAATCTACACTGAGCAACTTCAAGTATATAACACAATATAATTAACTATAATCACCATGCTGTAAATGATTTCCCCAGAACTTATTCATTTTATAACTGGAAGTTTGTACTCTTTGACCAACATTTCTCCATTTTCCCCACCTCTGGCCGCTGGCAACCACCAATCTACTCTGTTTCCATGAGTTCATCCTTTTTAGCCTCCAAATATGAGTGAGATCATACAGTGTTTGTCTTTCTCTGTCTTATTTATTTTACTCAGCATTATGCCTTCCAAGGTCCATCCATAAAGTCACAAAAGGCACAGTTTCCTTCTTTTTCATGGCTCATTAATTTTCTGTGTATATATCACATTTTCTTTATCCCTTCATCTTTAAATGGATACATAGGTTGTTTCCATCTTGGCTATTGTGAATAATGCTGCAATGAACATGGGGAGATACTGATTTCATTTCCTTGGAGACACACCAGAAGTGGAATTACTGGATCTATTTTTAATTTTTAGGAAATTCCATACTGTTTTCCATAGTAGTTGCACAAGTTTACATTACTACCAACAATGCACAAAGGTTCCCTTTTCTCTACATCCTTGCCAATACTCATCATCCCTTGTCTGTTTGACAGTAACCATTCTAACAGGTGTGAGTTGATATCTCATTGGGGTTTTGATTTGCATTTCCCTGGTGATTAGTGACACTGAGCATCATCTCATAAATCAATTGGTCATCTGTATGTCCTCTTTGGAAAAATGTCTATTCAGCTCCTCTGCTGATTCTTTACTCAGATTTTTGGTTATTGATTTGTATGATATTTATATATTTTGGATATTAATCCTTGATCAGATATATGATTTACAAATATCTTCTCCTATTCCATAAGTTCCTTTCATTTTGCTTTTAAAATTCTGTCTTTGCTTTCAGACAGTTGCATTATAGTAGACTTGGGGAAAATTGTTTTGTATTGAAATTTTGTGATGACCCATTATCTTCATGAACTTGGATGTCCAATCTCCCAAGATTTGGGAAGTTTGCAGCCATTATTTCTTTAAATAAGCTTTCTGCCTCCTTCTCTCTCTTCTTCTGGGATGCCAATAATTCACAGAATGTTTCTTTTAATAACATCACATTGCTCACATAGGCTTTTTTCACTATTTTTCATTTTTTTTTAATGTCTTCCTCTGACTGGAGAATTTTAAAGGTCCTATCTTCTACATCACGGATTCTTTCTTCTGCTTGATCAACTGTGATGCTGATGTTCTCTATTGTATTTTTTTTCTGTGGAGCAGTTCTGTTGACAATGAATTCTTTCAACTTTTGTTTATTTGAGATAGTATTTTATCTAAAAGTCTGAAAATGCATTTTTCTTTTCATTCATTGTAGTCCTCAGCTCCAGTTTCTGTTTGGTTAGCTTGATTGTACTCATAATGTACTCGTATATCAGGATAGCACATTGCATAACTTAAAAAATACAACTTTCACCTGTTAACCATGCTTCAATAAAACTGGAAAAAATTAAAATAAGCCCACTGTAGGTTATTTTTATCACCTTTCTAAGTAAACGGTGTGTGTTTGCATGTGTGTTTGTGTGTGCGTGCGTGTGTGACAGTAAGATCAGGAGGTGTGATGTGAAGCAGAAAGAAGAGCTCGCTCACGTTCCTTCAGGCCAGCAGAGATGCACGCACGTGCTGTTGTTTTTATGTCTTCATTCCTTTCCATCAGGATGGGCCCCAATCTGCTTCTATGCTCTGCAGTCATGCTGCTTCTTTGAAGTTCTTTATCTTTGGCCAAATAAATTATTAAACAATGGTATAAGTGTGGCCTTTTCCTCCTAATATAGCCCATCTGAAATATGGCAAGAACTCCAGCCTTTGTTACTCCTGAAAGTCCTTCCCTGGTTCTGGATGTAAGCCAGCTGTTAATGATACAGTGAATTTGCAAACTTTTTTCCTTCTCTGGAGGCTTTTCACTGAAAAGTTGAGTAAGGCTGAGCCCATGACAGTACCAATGCCATTTAGTAAGAAACCAATAAATTAGAGAGTTATTGAAGTATATACAGAAGGATTTAATGCAGTTTTCCTTAAGTAGTGAGAGTTTCTGGGGCTTTAAAAATAGAGTTTTATAATTTATTTGGCCAAAGATACAGAACTTTGAAGAAGCAGCATGACTGCACAGAGCAGAAGCGGATGGGGGAGCATATCTTAGTTCAGTTTCCTGCTGGCCTCTTCTCTTCCTAATGGGACACCAGCTGCTGGTGACATATTCCATGTGGGCAAGAAACGTTACACTTAGAGATTCAGTGCAATTGGGCAATTCATTGGTTGTATAGAGTTTAGCCATTCTCTTAATCTTTCTGAGTACCAGTTACCTAATCTGTCAAATGGGAATACTAGTTTCTACAGTTGAGGGTTACTTTGCCTATATGTGAGATGTTAGAAAGAAAAGTTGAAAGACATAATAATGCCCAACACAAATGTAATGTGCTGTTCGTTAGGAGACCATGCCTAACAGTTAGAGAACTCTAGTCTTCCTGAAGCCCTTGCCAATGAAAACCACATGCTCACAACTTGGATAAAATGCTTAAAATTTCAAGAATGAACAGTTGGAAGACCCCTGCACCAGGAGTCAGGAAAAAGCTGGTTTAGCCTTGCTATCAGCACAGGGAGTAACTTTGCACGCATACTTTTTCCTCTTTGGCTGTTTTCCCACCTTTAAAGTGAATGAGTTGAACAAGATGATCTTGAAGGCTCTTCCATGTCTAGCCTTCTCTGATCAGGTGACATGTCAGAATGACATGCCTGAAGTGGTCCAGGTCCACTTGATTGAAGTTTCCCTGGAACTAACTGGCTTCCTTAGTGCAATGAGGGAAGACATCAGAAAAGGCCCCTAAGGGTCTCTTGAGGATGTCTGTGGTAGGGCAGAGGGAGGATGTGATATTGGATTCTCCTCTGTCACTTACTTGAAAATGCAGAGGGAAAGCTCTTGGGGCCAGGACAAGAGGGGGCAAATCATGAGGGGGCAAGTAGAAGACTTGACTTCATATTTGGATTAATTAGAGATCATTTCCTTAACCTCTGAAGGAAGCAATTGGGAAGTTAACTTTTGGTCTTCTCAGAAAAAACACCAGAGAGGGGATGCTATAAAAGTTCATGGAATTCAGTTCTCTGATCTCCATTTTCCATCCCATACACCTTAAATGTTTCCAGCTTCACAGTCCAGCAAATATTTTCTTCAATTCTCATTATAGTAGGTTTTAGGGTAGACTGTCCCTGTTCTATTTCCTTGTAACTTTCTTCATGAGAAAGTCATTAAACGTTGGAGATGGTGGCACATAGGGGTGTCAGCATTGATGGCACCTTGTGAGTCCACAGGGGAGGATCAGCATTAAGTGTCGCCTTTATGTGTGGAACAGATTCTGAGTTAGTCAGTTCATTCACTGAGCCTTTACTCGGATGGGCAGATCTCAGGCAGAGTCTTTTACACACGGGCACTTTCATTGGTGTTACTCTGGCTCCCACACACTTCCATACATGAGGAGCCTTTCTTCAAATTGTTCACTTTTTCAGCTGATGGGGCTGACTTCAGACATCATCCTGTTACAGTCTCTCCTACCTGCTTAAGTGAGAGGTGAGAAAGCAACTCTGTAGCTCAGCTTAGAGCAGATGTTATAGCCAATCTCATCGGAGGTAGCTGTCTACAAAAGATTCAGAAGATAAAGTTAAGAATCAAGGAAACAAACAGTATTCAAGGTGGCTTTATTACTTAATCTCTATTGGGGCGTGCTTTGGAATTGCTTTCAAAAAGAGAAGCTTATTTTTGTACACTAGATATCCCTATATATACACTTTTTCCTCTGTACTGTGTATAGGATGATTGCAGTGACACCTTGGTTTTGAAATAGATGTAATAACAGATGGAGGATTCAGGGATCAAACTCAAAACACTTATTCACATCTACTGAGTTCTCTGTCCTTTGAAAGCTGTGATAGTGGATATAAGATAGACTGCAAAAGCCTTCCAAAGGTTGCATTCTCTTTTGTTGGAGAGACCTGGCAGATATATTTACAATAGCTAGAGGAAAATTTAACTCTTGGTGACAAACTGGTAGAGCTGGCACTAAGATCTTAAGTCACCAATGCCTGTCTTGCAAAGGCTTCTCTCCCTAGCAGCCCAGTTTGCTGACTCCTGAAACATCCTCTCCTCTGCAGGGCCCCTAAGTTCTGCACAGGCTGTCTGGGCAGAAATTACACTTCAGGAAGGTGGATAAGTGAAGCCGGATTGCATTATTTTTCATTTTCTCACTATTTCTTTTAGGTCTTAACTCTTCAGCTTTGCTTTGCCTTTTGTTTACACACGATTTGCTTCTTTCTCCATGCCCTCTGTCCATTACGAAATCCAGCTTTGAGTGAGCACCAGGGGGAGGAGTCAATGGATGCGATGAGCACTGAAGCGAGTCTTATATGGGAAACTGTGGAGCCTGGTCTAATCCAGGCTCTGCACCAATGTGTTGTGTGATTCAGGATCCAGATTCTTCTTCTGTAAGATAAGAAATCTATAAGTTTACTTCCAAATTTAACAGTTTATAATTATTCAGTAATTGTGATTACTCAGAGTGACACTTCATCTGATTCCATATGTGATAGGATATCTTTGGAGACAAAGTGGGAGAAAGGGAATCCTGGAAAAGGCTAGAGACACCCATCTTACTTTCCAGAACTCCGCAGGACATGAAGTTCTGTGATAGGAAAGGTATAACAAGACATCATAAGGTAGGGACCAGATTCATTGTAAAGATTTGAAAAATTTTTACAGAAGTTGTTTATTAAGGCCAACATACCTTAAGCTTCTATGTTAATCCTTTTTTAAAGGTTTTCTTAGCCACAAATCCTGGAAATGTGCAGTTACTTACTATCTGATAACAACACATACTTCTCTTTCAGAGTCCCTTCCCTTGGCCCTGCCAATTAAAACGTCAGAATTAAAGTTACCCATAGGTAACATATCACTGACACTGTCAATGGCTTATGGGTCTGATGAACTCTTTTTTGAAATTATCTCTCAAATGTTTTCCATTTCTTTTTTTTAAAAGATTTTATTTTTCCTTTTTCTCCCCCAAAACCCAGTTAAAAAGTTGTGTATTTTTAGTTGTGGGTCCTTCCAGTTGTTGCATGTGGGACACCACTTCAGCATGGCTTGATGAGTGGTGCCATGTCCGCACCCAGGATCCAAACTGGCAAAACCCTGGGCTGCCCAAGTGGAGCGTGTGAACATAACCACTCGGCCAAGGGGCCGGCCCCTGTTTTCCATTTCTATTCGGAGTTTTGATAAATGTTAATTTTCTTTTCTTTCTTCCTTCCTAAATCTAATCATTTTAAAAATTTTTAGTTATTTATTCATTTGAGTGTGGTTGACATACAATGTTATGTTAGTTTCAGATGTGCAACATAGTGAGTCAACATTTATATACATTACATAATAAAAATTGATGATTACACTGTATATACATCTTGCGCTGTGATCCTTCAACAGCTTTGGAAAGAAAACACAAGTTTTTTTTTTTTTTTTTTTATCTGAGAACTAAAGTGGTCCTTACAAATTCTCTGAGGGGCCCACCTGATGGTGCAGCAGTAAAGTTCCCATGTTCCGCTTCTGCTGCCCGGGGTTTGCAGGTTCGTATCCTGGGCATGGACCCATGCACCGCTTATCAAACCACGCTGTGGTGGGGTCTCACATATAAAATAGAGGAAGATGGGCACAGATGTTAGCTTGGGACCAATCTTCCTTAGCAAAAAGAGGATTGGTGGCAGATGTTAGCTCAGGGCTAGTCTTCCTTGGGAAGAAAAAACAAACAAACAAAACAAATCCTCTGAGAGGAATTCTGACACCCCCAAATTTGAGGTAATTATAGAAACAGAGAATTGACCTTTATCCTATGGTATTACATACACTAATTTTTTCTAGTAGTTGTTTCATAGATTCCTTAGAATTTTCTATGTAAATAATCATGTCATCTACAAATAGAGGCAATCTCATTTCTTCATTTCCAATCTTTATTTTTATTTTATTTTGTTGCCTAATTGCACTGGCTATGAACTCCAGTACAATGTTGCCTATAAGTGGTGAGAATAGATATCCCTGCCTTGTTCTCAATATTATGGGAAAGACATTCAGTATTTTCATCAATAAGTAAAGTTAAGAAAGTTATCTTCTATTCCTAGATTGCAGAGTTATTATTATGTTTTAAAATCAGGAATGAATGTTGAATTTTGTTAAATTATTTTTCTGCATCCCTTGAAACGATTATATTGATTTCCTCTATTTTGTTAAAATAGTGAATTACATTGATTTTTGTGGTTTTATCTTGTTTTTTCTTTGGAACATATTCCTTTCTTTCATCATTTTGCTTGACTTTCTGTGTTGGTTTCTTTGTATCAGCTGAAACAGGTACCTCTCCCAGTCTTGAACAAGTGGCCTCATTTAGGAGAAGAAACTAACCATTCAACCTTGCCTTAGCTCTTTGTTGTCTCTCAAACCTTTGAGATTATCCATGCAGTCTATTTTATTTTTAATGTCTCCCATTAGTTGAGGGTGTGCCAAGACATGTTAGTACCACAAAAAGGAGTACCTCAGTCAACACCTAGCTTCAGGCTGATTGGAAGCCAGACCCTCAGGCAGCAGTTTTTAAAATAAGCAAACGTATACAGTCCTAGGGAACTGCAAGTGTAAGCTCTGCAGGGCACAAAAGCCAGAAATCTGGTGTTCCTGGGCAACAGACACAAAAATCTGCCTCCAAATGAGTGCATAAGCTCATTTCTGGGAAATACCGGAAAACTGTATTCAGGCAGAGGGAGAGTGCAATACGGTGTCCTCTGGCCTATGTTCCCTGAGAACACCTCTTATACCCCTAGAAGTGTGCCAGGCCAGGACCCTCCCCCTCAGGCCAAAGCTCCTGGACAAGCAAATAGGCCTCTTTCTCAGAAAGACTGGGGCTGTTTTTCAGTGTGCTATCTGTGCAGTGCCCTGGGGTTGGTAGACTGCCAAGATATGTCTCTCTGATTATTACAGTCCTATGGAACCCAGGAATGCAAGCCCTTCTACACTCCAGGGCCAAGTGATCAAGGGGTATCCCCTGAGGGGCAGCCACAAAACCCTGTGTACCAGAAGCACGTAAAAGCTCCCTTCCCCAGGAGATACTGATGCTCTGGAGTGCAGCAGAGGGAGATAGCAAAGAAAAAAGTGATAAAAGGTCTAGAACAAAAAAATGATGGCACCCTCTGGCTTTTGCAAGGCAGAAGGAGAGTGTAAAAATGGCACTCACCAACCTTCATCCTCAGAGAGTATCCCAGTAGGTCCCTGCCCCTCCAGCTGGTGGTTTAACAAATGAATCTCTTTCACATAAAGTCTGGTGCTTTTCAAATGGCTGCTCTGCACTGGGTGCTGGGGCAGGTGCTTCTGCACATGAGCATTTTAAGAGTCATTTCTCAGTTTGCTACAACCCTTTGGGTCTCATGGACCTGAGCTCTGTTGGCTTTCAAAGGTCAGATGTTTTGGGGGCTTGTCTGTCAGTTGCAGGTCTTAAAAGTTGGGGTGCCTGATATGTGATACAAACCCTTTATTCCTCAGGGAGAAGCACTGGGTTTGTGAGTTCCCTGCCAACTGTGGGTTGCTGTGCCAGAGGTGGGGTTTATGGTGAGATTGCATCTCAGCCTTTCTTGCCCTCTTCGGTTTGGGCTTTTCCTGACTTGCCTGATGAGAAGGAGCTGCTCTGCTAGTTTTCAGGCACTTTTTAGAGGAAAATGTTCCATACATAGCTGTAGGCTAAGTGTGTCCATGGGAGGAGGTGAGTTCAGGATCTTTCTACATGGTCATCTTGAACTATCTCTCTGATTTTTGAGTTAAGACAATCTTGCATTCCTGGGACAAATCCCACTTTGTCATGCTATATTGTTCTTTGTACACATTGCTGCATTTGATTCAAATGTTTCATTAAGGGCTTTTTTTGTGTGTATGTCTATGTTCATGAGTGATACATATCTATGATTTTCATGTTTTTAAATGTTTTTCGTCAAGGAGTGATGTCAGTATCATGGCGGAGTGAGTCATTCCCTTTGTCTCTCTCCTCTAAGTTACAAACCAATCAGACATCCATTGACCAACAAAGGACTCCCTACACAGCACAACAGGACACCTAAGAGATTCATGCATCTGTACATTGAAGTGAGTGGACTGGACCTCTGGGAGGCAGAGGGAACTAAGGGAGTGGTTCCTTCCCCTCACCTAGAAGAGGGGATCCAAGGTACAGATCCTCACACCAGTGCATGCACCTGTGGATAAAGGCTGCAGAGGCAGACAAGGTGCAGCTTATCCCCTGCTCCCCACCCTCAGAGGATCTGGCATGCATACCTGCAAACAGAGGCTGCAGGAGCAGACATGGCATGGCTTAGCCCTTGTCCCCCAGTGAATCCTGAAGACAGAGTATGTTGGGTCAGAAATGGAAGGTATGGCTTAGCTCCAGGCTCCAAGCACTGGTGCGTAGCACACATGCCCTGAGAATTCAGGACACAGAGCAAAGCTTGTGACCTAGCACACTCCCCCTCCCTTGTCAGTTACCTGGTCTTTTCAACAGTGGAGAATGTATACAAAACTTAGATTTTCCTGGCTGGGAGTTGGTGCCCTGACCTGAATTTTCAAAATAAACCAGCTTGCATCAGAGACCAAAGACTATATGAGAAAGCAGCAATGACAATCTCTTCCTGCTTAGCCCCTGTGCTCCCCAGAAGGGGCAGGTGGAAACTGTGACAAGAAACTTCAGGAATCACAGTAGGACTGATGACCTAGCCCCCAGCACCCCGTGACAGCGCCCCTGACACTGTCTCCACCAGCAGCAGGGACTGCATACAAGTCTCTGGGTCCTCGGATCCCTGTCAGTGACAATGACACTTGTGAACCCAGCATCACTGGCAGTGGTGCAGCCAACGTCCCAGACAACCTGGGAGCAGCAGTGCAGGGGGAAACAGTATCTAAGCCTGTGGAGAACCCATGGAGAGCCAGCAGGAGAACATGAGACCCAAGTGACCCCAGAAACAGCAGAAGTGCTCTCAGCCTGATGAGCCTGATGGAGACACCTGCAACTGCAGTGACATCATAAGCAGCAAGGCACCAGTAACCACAGAGGTACAAGAAGCACACGGAGGGCACTGATGATGCCTTTGTCAGAGGCAATGGAGGCTGAACAGTGCAGGCTCTTCAATGCAAACAAAAGCAGCTCAGAAACAAAGTAACCAAAAGCTTACAGAAATAAGAAACGTGGTTACGACCACAAATGTGCCAGCAGAGAATCAACTCATCAAGTTCCATTAAGAACTACGGTAACATAGCAGAACAGAAAGAAAATTATAGCACTCCAGAAAGCAAACTTGAAATCACACAAGACTACAGTCACAAGACTACAGTCTGAAAAAGAATTCAAAATATTTGTTTTAAAGAAACTCAAAGAGTTACAAGAAAACTCAGAAAGACAGTTCAATGAATTTTGCGAATAAAATTAACGAACAGGAGTACTTCACCAAAGAGATGGAGACTATAATTAATAAATAAAAAACCCAGAAATTTTGGAGGTGAGAAACACAATTAATGAGATGAAAAATAATGTAGAAAGCATTAAAAATAGAATAGACTTTATAGAAGAGAGAATTAGTGAGCTCAAAGATAGAAATCTAGAAATGGTTCAGGTGGTGGAGGAGAGAGAACTAAGATTAAAAAAAAAAGAGAAATAGCCAACTCAATTAGGAAAAAATGGCACAAGGATAGTGTGTATCTCAGAAGGAAAAGAGGAGAAAGGAGCAGAGAGATTATTCAAAGGAATAATAGCTGTGAACTTTCAAAACAGGGGGAAGGAATGGGTCTACAAGTCCAGGAAGCTAATAGAACTAGTTATCTCAATGCAAAAAACATCTTTTCCAGGGGCCGGCCCAGTGGTGCAGCGGATAAGTGCGCACATTCCGCTTCGGTGACCTGGGGTTCGCTGGTTCGGATCCCAGGTGCGGACATGGCACTGCTTGGCAAGCCATCCTGTGGTAGGCATCACACATACAAAGTAGAGGAAGATGGGCACAGATGTGAGCTCAGGGCCAGTCTTCCTCAGCAAAAAGAGGAAGATTGGCAGCAAATGTTAGCTCAGGGCTAGTCTTCCTCAAAAAAAAAAAAAAAAACTTTTCCAGGATATATTATATTAAAACTGTCAAAAGTCAGACTAAGAAAGACTATTAAGGGCAGCCGGAGAGAAGAAAGTAATTTACAAAGGAACCCCCATCAGACTTTCAGTGGATTTCTCAGCAGAAAACTTACAGTCTAGGAGACAGTGGAAGGATACATTCAAAATACTGAAAGACAAAAACTATTGGTCAAAAGTACTTTGCCCAGCAAAATTATCCTTCAGATATGAAGGAGAAATAAAAGCTTTCCCCGACAATCACAAGCTGAGGAAGTTCATTACGACTAGATCTGCCTTAAAAGAAATGTTGAAAGGAGCCCTTCTACCTGAAACAAAAAGGCAAAGATTTACAAATCTTTGAGCTGGGTGATAAACAGACAGACAGAATCAGAAAATTGCTTCTCTGTATAAGAATAGGTTAGTAAACACTTAATTAATAATATAAAGGACAAACGCAAAGAGAGCATCAAAAATAACTAAAACCACTTCAATTTGGTAACAAACACACAATACAAAAAAGAATATTTAGTGACAACAAAAACATAGACGGGGAAGAGGAAAAGGATGGAACCTGCATAGGCTAATGGAGATAAGAGGCCATCAGTAAAATGACTCTCTCATCTATGAGATCTTTTATACAAACCTCATGGTATCCACAAAAGAGAAAAACAGAGCAGAGTCACAAATCATAAATGGAGAGAAAAGTGAGAAAAACATCACAGAAAATCACCAAACAGAAATGGCAGACAGAAATATAAGGAAAAGGAAACAAGGGAAATATAGAGAAACCAGAAAACAAAAGATAAAATGGCAGCATTAAGCCCTCATATATCAATAATTACTCTTTATGTAAATGGTTTGGATTCATCACTCAAAAGACACAGAGTGGTTGGATGAATTAAAAAACAAGACCCAACCATATGCTGCCTTCAGGGGACACGTCTTAGCTCTAAAGACAAACAGGCTCAGAGTGAAGGGATGGAAGATGATGCTCCAAGCAAACAGCACCCAAAAAATATGGGTGTACCCATACGTATGTCAGATAACACAGACTTCAAGACAAAAGAGATAAGAGACAAAAATAGACATTAGAGGATTGATGTCAGCAACATGGCAGAGTGAGTTGTTCCCTTTGTCTCACCTCCTTCAAACTACAAGAAAATGGACATTCATTGATCAGCAGAAGATATCCACAGGGTACATCAGGATGCCTGAGAGACTCATGCAGCTATACATCTGAAGGTGGATGGACTACTCCTGGGGAGGAGGTGGAGATAGGTGAGCACACTGGCCCCTAGGAAGCCCAGTACAAGTGTGCAACTGCTCTCCTAGCCAAAGTACTCATTGCACCACTTGTTCACCAAGGGTGGGAGCACATCTCAGCACAACTACGGAAACAGACGACGGCAGCCCTGATCCCCCATGTGATCGCTTCCCCATTTAGTGGGAGTGTCTACAGGGCCACACTGTCCACAGGGAGCGGAGTGGCTCAGTCTTGGACCCGATGGGGAGGCCCTGCCCACCAAACACTAAGACTGATGTGACCTGGGAACAGATGGTGGTGGAGCTGCAAGCCTGAGTGAATGAGCTCCTGGCTGCCTTGAACACTGGTAGTACTGCTGCAGCACCAAAGGGGTAAGTGTGACTTGGCAGGACCATGGGAGCAGGCAGCAGCAGGCCTTAGACCCTGTGATCACTCTCTGGTCCAGTGGGAGAGCCCAAAGCCCCCTGTGGTCCCAGGGAGTGGCTCTGGCTCAGACCAAGTGTGGAGGCCCCACCAATCCAGCACAATGGCTGGTGTGACCCGGGTGCAGATCTAGGAGCAGAGGGTGGCTGAGCTTTGAATCTGGGTGAACGAGCTCCCAGCTGCCTAGAACTCTCATAGTACTGCTTTGACCCTGAAGTGGGGAGCGTGCCTCAGCAAAAATGTGGGAGAAAGCGATAGAAGTCCTGAACCCATGTGACTGCTTTCCCATTTGGTGGGAGAACCCAAAGGGCTGCTGTGATCCCAAGAAGTGGCCCAGGCTCAGACAGGCACAGCTGACAGGGATCATGTTGGGCTCAGATTACACAACTCCTTCTCCCTCCAGTGGTGGCAGGTGGAATCCGCCACCAGATAATATCACTATGTGATGGCACGAATCCAATCCATCAAAAAGTATGAAGAAATATATCAATACTCCAGACCAGAAGGAAAAAGACAAACACGCAGAAATCAATCCTGAAGGCACATATATCTACAATCTAAATGACAGAGAATTCAAAACAGCTATCATAAAAAACTCAACTAGTTATAAGAGAATTTTGAAAGACAGTTCAATGAAATCAGGAACCAAATTAAAGAACAGAGGGAATTCTTCACAAAAGAGATTGAAACTATAAATAAAATCAGAACTGCTAGAGATGAAGAACACAATGAATGAGATAAAGAAAAATCTGGAGTCATTAAATAACAGAGCTGATACTATGTTGGATAGAGTTAGCAATCTAGAGGATAGAAATCCAGAAACACTTCAGATGTAGGAGGAAAGAGAACTAAGACTAAAAAGAAATGAAGAAATTATCTGAGAAATATCCCAAAACTTAGGAAATGCAATTAAGGATTATAGGTATTCCAGAGGGAAAAGAGAGGGAGAAAGGAGCAGAGGGATTGTTTAAAGAAATAATAGCTGAGAACTTCAAAACCTTGGGAAGGAGCTGGAATTACATATAAATGAAGCCAATAGAACACCTACTTATCATCAATGTAAAAAGACCTTCTCCAAGGCATATATTACTAAAGCTGCCAAAAGTCAATGACAAAGAAAAAATATTAAGGGCATCAAGGAGAAAAAATAACTTACAAAGGAGCCCCTACCAGGCTTTCAGTGGATTTCTCAGCAGAAATCTTATGGGCTAGAAGAGAGCGGAATGAGATATTCAAAATTCCGAAAGACAAAATCTTTCAGCCAAGAATACCATATCCAGCAAAATTATCCTTCAGAATATGACGGAGAAATAAAAGCTTTCCCAAATAAGCAAAACTGATGGAGTCCATCACCAAAAGACCCCCTCTACAAAATTTGATCAAGAAGGTCCTCATACCTGAAAAAAAGAAGGGTTAACAAAACCTTGAGCAAGGAGATAAATAGGCACACAAAATCAGAAAACTGCATGCAAATAAGATATACAACTGTGAGGGGAGGGGGGGTTTGGGGAAATAAAGCAGAAAAAAAAAAAAGATTGGCGACAGTTGTTAGCCCAGGTGCCAATCTTTAAAAACAATAAATTAAGAAAAAATCAGAAAACTGCAACTCTCTATCAGAACAGATTACCAAAAACTTAATTATAACTTTAAAGTTAAAGGGAAGGAAAACCTCAAAACTAAATATAACCACTTCAGTTTAACCACAAATTTGCAAGACGAAATGGAATAAGTTGTGACAACAAGAACTTAGATGGAGAAGATGAAAGAGATGAAACCTGCTTAGACTAAGGGAATAAGAGGCTATCAGAGAATAGACTATCATCTATGAAATCTTTTATACAAACTTCACGGTAACCACTAAACAAGAAATCAGAACAGAGGGGCTGACCCCATGGCTGAGTGGTTAAGTTCAAGTGCTCTGCTTTGGCAACCCAGGGTTTCACCAGTTTAGATCATGGGCACAGACATGGCACTGCTCATCAGGCCATGTTGAAGTGGCATCCCACATAGCACGACCAGAGGCACTTAGAACATAAAACTATGTACTGGGGGGGCTTTGGGGAGAAGAAGAGGAAGAAAGAAGAAGGAGGATGAGGAGGAGGAGGAGGAGAAGAAGAACATTGGCAATAGTTGTTAGCTCAGGTGCCAATCTCAAAAAAAAAAAAAAAAAAAGAACAGAGACACAAATGATAAAGAGAAAAGTGAGAAAACCAATATAGAGAGCCACCAAACTGAATTGGAAGTCTGAAAAACATGAGATGAGAAACAAGGGAAATACAGAACAACTGGAAAACAAGCAATAAAATGGCAGCATTAAGTCCTCATATATCAATAATCTAAATATAAATGGATTGAATTCCCCAATCAAAAAACAGAGGGTGGATGGATGGAGTATAAAACAGGTCCCGACAATACGTTGCCTCCAGGAAACACATCTTGGCTCTAAAGACAAACACAAGCTTAGAGGAAAGGGATGGAAGACGATACTCCAAGCTAACAGCAAATAAAAGAAAGCAGGTGTGGCCATACTTATATTAGATAAAGTAGACTTCAAGATAACATAGACAATGAGAGACAAATAGGCAGTATATAATGATAAAAGGGACACTCCACCAAGAGGGCATAACACTTATAAACATATTGGCACCTAACACAGGAGAGCCAAAGTACGTAAAACAACTATTAATTCACCTAAAAGGAGACATTAACAGCAACACAATAACAGGAGGGGACCTTAACACCTCATTTTCATGAATGGATAGATCAACCAGACAGAGACTCAGAAAGAAAATAGTGGAACTAAAAAAAAGAACTAGGCCAGATGGACTTAACAGGTATATATTAGAACACTCCATCCAAAATGAGCAGAATACACATTATTCTCCAGTTCACATGAAACATTCTCAAAGACAGATGTTGGGAAACAAGGCGTCTCAATAAATTTAAGAAAACTGAAATCATATCAAGCATCTTAACTGTCCATAATGCTATGAATCCAGACATCAACTACAAGAAAAAAGCTGGAAAAGTGACAAACATGTGGAGACTAAAATCATGCTACTGAACAACCAATGGATCATTGAAGAAATTAAAGGAGATATCAAAGAATATCTGAAGACAAATGAAAATGAAAAAACTCCATACCAACTCATATGGGATGCAGCAAAAGTGATCCTAAGACGGAAATTGATAGCAATACAGGCCGACCTCTACAAGCAAGAAAAATCTCAAATAAACAATCTTAAACTACACCTAACAGTACAAGAAAAAGAAGAACAAACAAAGCTCAAAGTCAGCAGAAAGAGGGAAATAATTAAAATTAGAGCAGAAGTAAATGAAATTGAAACAAGCAAACAAAATATCAGTGGAAAGGAGTAATGAAACTGAGATGGTTCTTTTAGAAGATAAGCAAAACTGACAAAGCCTTAGCCAGACTCACTAGGAAAAAAAGACAGAAGGTTCAAGTAAGTAAAAGTAGAAATCAAAGAGGAGGAATTACATTGCATACCACAGAAATACAAAGGATTAGAAGAGAATGTGGAAAACTGTATACCAACACATTTTACTATCTAGGAGAAATAGATAAATTCTTAGACTCATACACCTCCTAAAAATGAACCAAGAAGAAATAGAGAAACTGAATAGACCAATCACAAGTAAAGAGATTGGAATAGTAATGAAAACCTCCCAAAATATAAAAGTCAGGGACCAGGCGGCTTCTCTGGAGAATTCCACCAAACATTCAAAGAAGATTTAGTAGCTATCCTTCTCAACCTATTCCAAATAATTGAAGAAGACAGAACACTGTCTAATACATTTTATAAGGCCAAAATCAGCCTGATTTCAAAGTCAGACAAAGACAACACAAAGAAGGAAAACTACAGGCCAATATCACTGATGAATGTAGATGCAAAAATCTTCAACAAAATATTGGCAAGTGAAGTACAGCAATACATCAAAAGGATCATACACCACGATTAAGTGGGATTTATACCAGGGACACAGGGATGGTTCAATGTCTGAAAATAAATCAATGAGATACACCACATTAACAAAATGAGGAAGAAAATTCATGTGATCATCCCAATAGAGCAGAGAAAGCATTTGACAAGATTCCATATCCATTTATCATAAAAACTCTCAATAAAATGGGTATAGAAGGAAAGTATCTCAACATAATAAAGACCATGTATGACAAACCCATAGCCAAGATCATACTCAATGGGGAAAACCTGAAAGTCATCCCTCTGAGAATGAGAACAAGACAAGGTTGCCTACTCTCACCACTCTTAGTCAACATAGTACTGTAGGTTTTGGCCAGAAAAACTAGGCAAGAAAATGAAATAAAAGGTAGCCAAATCAGCAAGGAATGAAGTAAAACCCACAGTTGGCAAATGACACAATTTTACATATAGAAAACCCTAAAGAATCCTTCAGAAAACTATTAGAAATAATCAACAACTATAGCAGAATTGTAGGGTACAAAATCAACTTACAAAAATCAGTTGCATTTATATACTCTAATAAAAAACTAGCAGAAAGAAAACACAAGAATATAATCCCATTTAGAATCACAACAAAAAGAATAAAATATCTAGGAATAAATTTAACCAAGGATGTGAAAGATCTATACAACGAAAACTATAAGACATTATAGAAAGAAATTGATGAAGAAATAAAGAAAACAAAAGATATTCCATGCACACAGATTGGAAGAATAAACATAGTTAAAATCTCAATACCACCTAAAACCAACTGCATATTCAATGCAATCTCAAAAAATTAAAAATAGAAATACCATATGACTCAGCTATTCCACTACAAGATATTCACCCAAAGAACTTGAAATCAACAATTAAAAGAGACTTATGCTTCACTATGTTCATTACAGCATTATTGACAATAGCCAAGACATAGAAGCAACCTAAGTGCCCATCAACTGATGAATGGATAAAGAAGATATGGTATATGTATACAATGGAATACTACTCAGCCAGAAAAAAGCCAAATTCATCCCATTTGCAACAACATGGATGAACTTTAGGGTATCATATTAAGTGAAATAAGTCAGACAGAGAAAGATAAACGCTGTATGATTTCACTCAAATGTGGAAGATAAATTAACACGTGGACAAAGAGAACAATTTTGTGGTCACCAGATGGGAAAGACGTTGGGGGGTCAGCACAATGGGTGAAGGGGCACATTTATATGGTGACTTACAAATAATAAAGTACAACTGAAATTTTTCAATGTTATAAACTATTATGACCTCAATAAAAAAAGATGACATTTATCTATATTTGTTGTCATAGAAAGTGCTTATGCATAATATGGAATTTAAAAATCAGGTTATAAAACCGCATGTGGCTCAGTGCTATAAATTTTTGTATCTTATTTCTGTGTGTGTAGGTATGGATAAGGATGTGTTTGCAAGCAGGTTTATCATAATGAGAACAGTACTTAACTTTGTGGTTGGATTCCATTTTACTTTGAACTTTTATTTACCTTTTAAGGGTTTGTTTTTCAATTACAATAAGCACACATGATTTTTCCAAAAGCCACATTAAAAACAGAATACACTAGAACTCATAAATAAACTCAAGCTGATTTCTTGATGAAAAACAACAACCCAGCCACTGTCCTAGATTCTGGAGGCACTGCGCTGCGTAGAATCACACTAAAATCCTGTCCTCATGGAGTAACTTAGTCTCTGGAAGTTCTTCTGGATGAGAGATGTCCTGACAGGAGATTTGGTCTGAGTACCTAAAGTTCCTATTTTACTGTGCCCTCCTTTTACATCAGATAACCCCAGAAGGGTTATCATAAACTTAATTTTATGAAAATGGTGGGAGAGAGTAGAGAAAACCAAGTAGGCAGTTATCTTTGGAGTATGTAAGCATGAGAGATTTAAGGTTTGTGGGTTTTAACAGTGTTCTCTTGAATGAGAGACAGGAGGTAACGCCTCAGCTCCCATTATGTTCTGTAGGATTAGTGAGTTGAAGAGATGTAGCTATATGCTTATTCCTTATCCAGCAGAGATTCTCCACCCTAGTCCTTCGTTCATTTTTCTTTTGGCTCAGCCTCCCAAATTTTGGAGTCATCCTTGAGTCTTCTATCCCACTGTCATCTAATAGCTAATCTATGAGCAAATCTTCCTAGCTCAACTTCAAAGTATACCTTATCTTGAAGAGTTCCAGTTCCAGAAAAGATGGAGTAAGCACAGTTCAACCTTTCTGTCCTGCAGACATACAGCTATAAACCCTAGAGAGAATGCAAGGAAAAGCTATCTAAGGACTTTGCAAAGTAGATTATAGCAGGAACATTGGAGGAGGAGATCAAATTTGCAGTTTCTGAATTTTCCCCTCTGTATCACTTGGCTGGGAATCAAAAGCAGTCTAGACCTAGAAGTGTGCACTGAGTAAATATAGAAAGAGCTCCAAGAGAACCTCTCTTTTGTTGGTCAGTCAAGTTGGCTAGAGAGTAAAGGATGGCTCTCTTCCTTTTTTTTCTTTTCTTTTTTTCTTTTCTCTTCTCTTCTTTTCTTCTGTTATCTTTTGTCCCAGACCCCAGTCAATCCTGTGACAGAGAAGCAGTGACAGGGCAACAACAGTGGCTGAGCAGGTGCTTAACACTCTTAGAGAAGAGAATATTTCTACTTGAGCATAGGAGCTGTGATCTCAAGAGCATGAGACAAATGCCTATTGCTTTTATTCTCTCTGCATCCTCTTGATTCTTCACCATTGACACAGACTCAGTTGTGGAAAGTGTTCAGCCCAGTGAGAAAACTAAAGCCAAGTTTCCAAAGGGAGAAAGCATCAGGGAGATCAAAAAGAGGAGGGTGCTCAAGAGGGTCATCCCATGAAGTTGTGTGTGAATTCCAGGGCTCCCCTCTGAGCTGCAACTGTGTGGATCTGAACTTAAACAGCATGCCAAAGTCTTTGAGAAGGGCATTACAGAGTAAACCACCAACCAAATCCTAGACTCATCAGTGGGCGGTGCACATGTAGGGGCGGGTCCGAATACCACTACAAAGAATTTGATAACTGAACTGACGTCGGAATCACGGGCCACAGAAGGTGGGTTGGAAATTGCCACCTGCAACTAACCAGGTTAATTGCCTGCTAAAACTAAAAATGTAACATTTTCATTAATTTAAAAAAATATCCAGAGTATCATGACATAATATTCAAAATATCCAGGATACACTCTAAAGTTACTCAGTACACAAAGAAGCAAGAATTCTCAACCTGCAAAGGAAGAAAGAATCAGCAGATGCCAATCCTGCAATGGCACAGATGTTGGAATTTTCAGAAAAAGACTTTAAAGCAAACATTATAACAATGATTCCATAAGTAAGGGCAAGCATAACTGAAGCAAATGAAAGATAGAAAGTATCAGCAAATAAATAGAAATTATAAAGAAGAATACAATTGCAAATTGAGAAACGAAAGATACAAAAACAATATGAAAAATTCACTGGGTGGGCTCAATGGCATAATAGAAATATAAAAGAGTCAGTGAACTTGAAGATGGATCAAATTGCAGAGAGAAAAATAAATTTTAAAAAAAGATAGCGTCTTACAGACTTGTGGGACAATACCAAATGTCTAACCTTCATGTTATCAGAGTCTCGGAAAAAGAGAAGGAAGAATGTCAAAAAATAATGGTTGAAAACTTTCAAATATTGGTGAAAGATATAAACTTACAGGTTCAAGAAGCTCTGCAAATCTCAAACTGGATGAACTTGAAATCTGCCACAGACACGTCATAATAAAACTATTAAAAACCAACACAAAGAAAAAAATCTTTCAATTGTAAAGTGGAACACATATATAACTACAGACCATGTCAAGAAGGAGAAGATTTCTAGCCCTTCCAGGACCCATTGTATGTCTCTTCCCAATCACATCTCTTTCTCTTCCCTCAAAGGAGAAATCTAACTTTTATGATAAATGCTAACCTGAGATTTATGATAGGACTTCTTTGCTTTTCTTTATACTTTTACACATTTACCACAAAAGTACACACACTTAGGTTGTTCTATTTTTTTAATTTTAAATAGATGTAGTTATACAGTATGTAATCTTTTGTGTCTGGATTCTTTGGCTCCACGTTTTGCTTATGAGATTCATTCATGTTGTCATATGTACCTATGGTTCACTAATTTTTGTTGACCTGTTAGTCTATTGTATGACTATCACATAGTTTTTTTATCCATTCTATTGATGATGGACATTTACCTTGTTACCAGTTTTGTGCTATTACAAACAGCTCTACTAACACTCTCAGTGATGTGTCTTCCAGTGCGCAGGTGCGCACATTTATCTTGGATTTATATCTAGGAGTGGAGTTTCTCAGTCATAGGTTATATGAATGGTTGACATTAGCTGACAATCTCCAGTAGTATTCTAATACGTATTTGGAAAACAATTATACATTTCCACCAACAGCGTATGAGAGATACTATTCCTCTATATTCACAGCCAACACGAGGTATTGACAGTCCTTTTAATTTTAGCCATGTAGAGGAAACATTGCAGTAGTATTTTTCTGTGGTTCTACATCATCATTCTCAGATGATTAAAGAAGTGAGCCCCTTTTATGTGTTTACTGGCCATTGGTACGTTCTTTGCTGAAGTGCTGTTCAAATTGCACGTGGTTGTCTGTGTTTATTTTACTGATTTGTAAGAGTTTGTTGTATATTCTATGTCAGTCCTGGTTCTCAGAGAAGCAGCAGCTAAGGCAGAGTGATGTGTAAGAGATTACTGGGTGAAACTCTGGTGAGGGAAGGTGGGATGAGCCACAGGGGTGAAGCAAGTCTGACTTCTGTGAAGCAGAGAGGGATAAAAGGAAGGAGGAGGGTCACAGACTGCAATGTAGTTTTAAGAAAGTGTTTTCGAGACCAGGGAGTTCTTGAATTAAAAGTGCAGAATGGAAATTAGAGGTTGGAAAAGGGAATTTTTAAGAAATTGACGAAGGTTTAAAACGTTTTTGAGGAGAATGGGAAAATGTGCTGATTAAAGAAATACAGTAGGATCACTGGGCCATGTTGCTGGGCCTTTTGAAGTTGGTGATGTGAGTTTATAGTGGACTAAATCTTCCCTATTTTGTGACTTTTTCTAGAGGTTGTCAGGGAACAGGTTTGGAGAACGCTTAGAATAGGATTCACACAGTACTGGAGAATTGCTGTACACTCATGCTGAACAGGCAAGAGTGTTGGAAATGTCAATGGTTACAAATTTTATGGAGGAAAATTTGTTGCATATACCAATAAGTATTAAATGTGTACATACCTGTCAATATTTATCAGCATTAAAAAATATATAAAATATATGAAACTAGCAGTTCCATGTATTTGATTTTGCAGCTATTCTATTTCTTTATGCCCTTGCTTTGTTTCAGAGCTGGCTACTGCTCCTTTTATAAGTTCCATGCTGCCTGGGACCATGTCTGTCTTATTCACTAGGATATTCCTGGTATCGAGCAAAGTGCTATCATTTATTAGGTGGGGCCTGAAAAAATACTTACTGAATGATTGAAATGGTGGAAGTGCATTTCAATTCAGGTCATTCTGACTCTAGATTCCTTTATCTTTTAGCACACCACACAGTAGAGGCATAGATAAAAGACAGTGGTGCTTTTTTCTCTGCATTATGAGGGAAGATGAAAGAGATGGTGTATGTGAAAAGGTCCAGGACCCATGCCTAGAACAGAGAAGATGCTCAATACAAGCTGTTGATTTTTGTTGTTCAGTCAGTGATTTCCCTAATGACGCTGACCCTCCAACATCAGTTCCTGAATATCTTAACTCCCTTTTCCTCTGGAAAATTTATGGACTCTGTCTAGACACTAGAAGGACGTTGGGCACTTTTACAAAAGAGAACAGAAGTCACTTCCTTGAGACCAAAGCCGTATTCAACGGGACTAATTAAATGATGGCATCAACATTGTTCTAACTTGTGAATGAGGCAAAAGCTAGTTTCAATACTGCCTCGGCAAGTGATCCTGTGGGAGAGAATTAGCCTCCCTCGGAGAGACAGAAAGCACATGGCACTGATAATCCCCACGTTATCACTCCCACCTTATAAATAACCCTTTCCAGTGGAAGGAGAAAGATTTTCTCTGAGACTGTGCTGATGGGTATTCATAGCCGAAAGCAGAGCTCGCAAGCCAGCTACTCTTTCTGTGAGGGCTTCTTCCCTAATATCAGCAGCCTTGCTTTTCTTGTCAAAGACAGAGTAGATAATGGAAAGTGGTGGATAAATTGGAAAGGGCACAAGCTGGAGTGACAAGCGACCTGGGTTCCAGCCCCACCACTGCCATGAATCACCCACGTGACTTTGGACCAGCTCTACCTAATCTTTCTGAGTGATAAATCCACCATCTTCAAAATGGAAACAATTGGAAAAGATGATTTTAAGTGTCATAGGGTTCTTCAGCAAATAAAAGGAAAATGGATAATGGAACAATTTTCAGTTGCTAGTAAATGAAAGACACTCTTTTGAGTTTTCGTCTAGTCCTATTCTAAGAAACTTTCATTTCAGATGAGTTTCTTTAATCAATGGCAGTTGCCCAATCTGTGCTTTGCCTCAATGTAAAAAACAATTTGAATCTTATCCAGGAGTTTAGTCATGCGAAATAGTGAAATGTGGGATGCTACGCTTGGAGCTGGCCTAGATGACCCTTTAATAACTTCCAGGTCTACCATTCCATGATGTTAGTATGTAAAACAAAGTAAAACAAAACAAAACACCTGGTGATTTATTAGTGTCCTCAGATCCAGTCAATGTAAGTTTTCTTTAATCTATTTTTAAAATTAAATAAAAGAAAAATACAACTCAAATAAAAATTCAGTGAATAATTTTACTAAAATTCTCATTACTTTCCACAAAATAAATTCTCATGGATAACTCAAACAGGAGACTTCTTTTATTTGCTAGGTTTTAACAAATAATTTATATTGCACTCCCACAAATCTAAATCAAGAGATGAATCAGCTTAATATTTTTATTTTGGGATATATACATTCATTTTTGGCTAAATTGTATGCTGTTCATATTGACTGTATTTTCTCTACTCTCTTGTATTCTGTATCAGAATCACTATTAGGGAATCTTTCACATTTGTAATAAAATTACACCCATATTGATACCTGCTTAGACTTGAATGCATACACTTAGGTCCTTGACTCCTTAAGCCACACGAACAATTTTTTGTCCATGGTGTTGATGATGGTGATATCAGAGATGCCATTTATTGCACGTTTATCACATCCAGGGTCTATATGAACACTTCACGTGTACTGTTTCCATTTGCTCTTCTCTGCAACCTGAGGGTAGAGCAGTACTCTTATTTTTATTTTATAGATAAGAACATTGAAGTTTTGAGAAGTTCTCCATGATTACACAGCCAATACATGGCAGAGGAGGGATTCAAAGTCAGATGAGTTTAAGTGACAGTATAGTACAGCAAAGCCCACAGACCTTCTAGCAAGGCCTCCTGGATGCAAACCCTAATTCTGCCATTTATTAGCTGAATATGCCTCTGTAAATTGCTAAATGTGTGTCTCACTTTCTTCTTCTGTAAAACGAAGGTAAAAACAGTAATCTACCTCATGGGGATGATGTGAGGATTGAATGAACTGATGTATGTGAAGCAGCCAGGACAGTGCTTGGCAAAGACTAAGTGCTACACAGGTGTTTGCTCTTATTACTGCTGTCTGTGCTCTTGGACAAAATGTTCTACCATGAAAGGGTCCCCATCAGACTTCTCATTTGCAGAAGCTGTATTTGCCTTCTTGCGGTAAAACTTGGAGTGAAAAAAAGGGGGCAGCTTCCTGATCAACACAGGAATCTTCTCTCCAGTGTTTCTTGTGTCTGAGTGTCCCTTCTTCTGCTGATGCTTAATGATTCTCCTTTAATTCTTATTATACTGACCATCATTTCTTCAGCAAGTTGGAAGATTTAGCTAGTTTAAGAAGGTCTATGTTTCCTGGGAAAAATAGGTTGTTGTTGGGTTGGGTTAGTGACAGTTGTTAAATTAATCACTAACTAAGGCACAGGCATTTCCTTAATGGCATTAGGAGATAAAGGGTGAATAGGAATAGTCTGCCAGATGAGATTATAATTTATTGTTGATTAAGACAAGGCATCTGTTCTCGATGCCCCCATAGTTTCCTTTATGTAGAGAATAGGTGAATAATCATTTAATAGAATCTTTCACTGATGCTCACCAAATTTTTTTACTTTTTCTTTTTTAACTTTAACTTCTCCCTGTAGACTACAGACGGACTAGTACCCTTTAACTAGAAGTATTTCACCAAGCCCAGGGAAAGCAAAAGGGAATAGTAATTTAAGCTGGCTTCCTAGATCTGATGCTGTCCACAGCACGGACATGGAGCAGGAGTAAACGAGCACGGAGAGCAATGGAGAAATTGGGCAAGTCTCCAGCTGCAAACAAGTCAGTTTCTCTGAATTCTGTTTCAGTTTGTTTTACATAAATTTGTGTTATTATTGGAAAAACTGACAGAAAGCACAGCAAACCTCATTGCAAAGTCCACGGAGAAATATTTAATTCAAAGGGTATGCACTACACATGCAGAAATTTCAGGAAATCCTCAACATTCTCAAGTATCATTTTCTCAAGTATCATTGTATCTATGTGGCACCATGCTGAAATTTTTCAGAGATGTGCTCCAATTGGGTTAGAAAATCGATGTCTGCTTAATGTTCAATTTCAGTAGCAACAACAGAAATTAAAATTTAGATAATTAAGTTATTTTTGTGTAATAACTTACGTGTCTAGTGCCCAGTGATGCTGAAGTTAACAGATAGACGTATGCTCACATTTTGTGGTTAACAGAATGAATTGATACAAGAATTTTGGAACAGAAAGGGTTAAGAGGGACAGAGGGAAGTGGGTGTAACTAAAGGAAATCTTGCAACATTTTACCCCCGGAATTAGTTCTGTTATGATTATGTTTCTCTCTTGACTTTACAGGCAATACTGTACCTGCCTTATCAGTGTTTTCGGCCTCTATAGAAATACCACACAATGTCACAGAATTTTTCATGCTGAGACTCTCATAGAACCCAGAGGTACCGAGAATTCTCTTTGTGGTCTTTTTGATCATCTCTGCGGTCACAGTTTGTGGAAACATGCTCATTGTGGTGACCGTCACCTCCAGTCCCATCCTGGATTCTGCCAGGTATTTTTTTCCTGGACAACTTGTCCTTTGTTAACACCTGTTATTCTTCCTCTTTGACCCCCCAAATCATTGCTGACTTCTTGTATGAGGGGAGAGCCATCTCTTATGGGGGCTGCATGGCTCAGTTCTTTGGAGCTCATGTTTTGGCAGGTGTTGAGATCATTTTGCTCACAGCGATGGCCTATGACTGCTATATAGCCACGTGCAAGCCCCTGCACTACACTATCATCATGACCAGGCATCTCTTTGCCCTGCTGGTGGGGGTGGCTTGGCTGGGGGGCTTCCTGCGTTCTTTGGTTCAGCTCCTCTTGGTCCTTCAATTGCCATTCTGTGGGTCAATGTGATCAATCACTGTCTGTGACTTGTATCCCTTGCTGGAATTCGCCTGCACCAACACACATGTCATCAGTTTGCTGTTTGTTGCCAACAGTGGTGTCATCTGCCTGTTGAACTTCCTCATGCTGGCTGCCTCCTACATTGTCATCCTGTGCTCCTTGAGGCCCCACAGTGCAGAAGGGAGCTGCAAATCCCTCTCCGCCTGTGGGGCCTGTTTCACTGTTGTTGCCTTGTTCTTTGTGCCCTGTATATTTGATTACATACACCTAATGTCTACTTTATCCATAGACAAAAATATGGCAGTATTTTTTTAATATAATAAGCATTTATTATTGCCTACAAATCTGTGGATTAGTTGGATAGTTTTACTGGTTCCAGATAGTCGTAGATACCTCACTCAAGTGTATCACCAGCTCTGCTTATTTTATTTATTTATTTTTAATTTAATTTTATTTATTTTACTTTTATTTTTATTTTTTAAATTGAGATTCATAATGGTTTACATCATTGTGAAATTTCAGTTGTACATTATTTCTTGTCTGTCGCCACATAAGTGCTCCCCTTCACTCCCTGTGCCCACCTCCAAACCCCTTCCCCTGGTAACCACTGAACTATTTTCTTTGTCCCTGTGTTTGTTTATATTCCACATATAAGTGAAATCACATGGTGCTTGTGTTTCTCAGCCTGGCTTATTTCGCTTAGCATAATTCCCTCCAGGTCCATCCATGTTGTTGCATATGGAATGAATTTGTATTTTTTCTGGCTGAGTAGTATTTCACTATATATATATACCACATCTTCTTTATCCAATCATTGCTCAATGGACACTTGGATTGTTTCCATGTCTTGGCTATTGTGAATAGTGCTGCAATGAACATAGGGGTATATATGTTACTTTGGATTGTTGATTTCAAATTGTTTGGGTAGACACCCAGTAGTGGGATAGCTGGGTCATACAGTATTTGTAGTTTTAGTTTGTTCAGGAATCTCCATACTGTTGGATGTCTCTCTGTGTTTCCTTGTAAGTCAGTGAGTTTCCTTATGATGGATATTTTGAATTCTTTGTCATTTAGCTTGTATATTTCTGTGTCTTCAGTGTTGGTTTCTGGAGAATTGCCATTTTCCTTCTGGTCTGAATTGTTGCTGCAGTTTCTCTTTGTTTGATGAACTAATCTTTTGTTGAGCATTTGTGGTATTCCCCACCGGTGGGGGGGGGGGAGCAGGAACAGTGTTTCTGGCCCCACCTGGTCTGCTGGAAGCTGTGGGGGTATTATGGGTGCTTGCCCCAGCCTGGGATGTGTTCAGGGACTTGTGTGGACTGTCCTTGGCGGGCGGGGCTTCCTCCCTAGGCTAGGGCCTCTCTCTGCTGCCACAGGGGTGCTCTGAGCTCCCCCTACCCACCAGAAAGTGATCACCAGTGGGCTCAAAGCTACTGCATCAATTCCTGCAGCTGTCCAGGACATGTTCTGTCTTTGGGAGCACAGCTGCACCGTGAGCATGTGTGCGAGCCTGGGAAGTGTTTGCCCCAGCACAGAAATCTACTGAGTTCCCTGTTTACGATCTGCAGTCTGTGGGGTCTCTGTGCTTGGTTGGTGGGGCTTCCTCGCTGAGACCTGAGCTATGGCTGCTCCTTGACGGCCCTGGGGCATGGTGGGCTCCCCCTCCCTGCCAGGAAAGTCAGCGCTTGTGAGTTCAAAACTGCTGTGCCTGAGACCAGCCTGGGGCTGAGTGGTTAAGTTCACGTGCTCCGCTTCAGCGGCCCAGGGTTTCACTGGTCCAGATCCTGGGCACAGACATGGTACCACTCATCAAGTCATGCTGAGGCAGCATCCCACATGCCACAACTAGAAGGACCCACAACTAAAAATATACAACTATGTATCAGGGGGCTTTGAGGTGAAAAACGAAAAATAAAATCTTTAGGAAAAAAAACTGCCACACCTATTCCTGCTGCCTCCCCAACCTGTACCCTCTTTGGGAGCACAGCTGCACTGTGAGCACTGTGCGTGTCTGAGAAGTGTTTGCCCCAGGGTGGAAATCTGCTAAGGTCCCTGTATATGATCCACAGTCCACAGGGCTGCTGAGCTTGGTTGGCGTGGCTTCCTTGATGGGACCCTTGATGCCCCTTTATGGCACAGGGGTGTGGTGGGCTCCCTCTCTCCACTGGGAGAGCGACCTTGGTTTAAGGGTTACTGCCTCCTCCTCTTATGGTCACCCTGCTGTGTGTTCCCACTTTCCAGGTGCTTGCACCATGTTGGAAAGCGTTTGTGTGCATGCACAGGGCTACCACGGAGAGCAGGGTGTGCTCACATATTTTTGCCACTTCCTTGGGGGCCAGTCCCTCCACCCTCAGATGTATAGCTGTGTGTGTCTCTCAGGCATCCTGTTGTACTGTGTGGGCTTCCTCCATTGGTCAGTGAGTGTCCATTAAGTTGTAGTTCAAAAAAGGGAGAGACGAAGGGAACAGCTCACTGTGATCTGTTGCTGATGTCTCTGTATTTTTAAATATTTTTTAAAAAATTTCTTTTTCTTTTTTTATTGCAGTAGCATTGATTTATAACTTTATATAAATTTCAGGTATACATTGTTATATTTTTATTTCTGTGTAGATTACATCAGCTTCACCATCCAAAGGCTAATTACCATCCATCACCACACATATGTGCTTAATCACCCCATTTGCCCTCCTCCCTCCACTTTTCCCCTCTGGTAACCACCAATCCAATCTCTGTTTCTGTGTGTTTGTTTATCATTGTTTTTATCTTCTACTTATGAGTGATTTCATATGGTATTTGGCTTTCTCCCTCTGACTTATTTCACTTAGCATAATACCCTCGAGGTCCATCCATGTTTTCACAAATGGCTGGATTTCATCATTTCATATGGCTGAGTAGTATTCCATTGTGTGTATATACCACATCTTCTATATCCATTCATCCCTTGGTGGGCACCTAGGTTGCTTCAAAGTCTTAGCTATTGTGAATAATGCTGCAGTGAAGAAGGAGGTGCATGTAGCCGTATGCATTCATGTTTTCATGCTCTTTGGAAGAATACCCAGCCATGGAATAGCTGGATCATATGGTAGATTTATTCTTAATTTTTTGAGGACTCTCCATACTGTTTCCCACAGCAGCTGCACCAGTTCGCACTCCTACCAGCAGTTTATGAGGGTTCCCTTCTCTCCACAGCCTCTCCAACACTTATTGTTTCCTGTCTTGTTAATTATAGCCAACATGGCAGTATTTTATGGTACTCAGACACCTATGTTGAATCCACTCATTTATACCCTGAGAAATGAAGAGGTAAAAAACACCATGAGAAAGCTCTTCACACAGTAAGAAATTGCAGATGGACTATAAGCAGTAAAGCAGGAAATAAAAATGACTTTATTTCTGTAAGTGGAACAAACATGTTTATTTTTTATCATATATTATCTTATTCCATCTTATCCATTCCTTCACCTTCAAAGACTTTTATAGTTTACTTAGTCTTTTTACTTGAATTGCATAATTTGATTATAAAACAACTATGTGAACTATATATGGCATGAATGATTATTCTCCCTCTTTTAGAAATGAGGAAATTGTGTCTCCTGGTGTGGTTAATTTATAATCAAAGTGATCTAGCTTTGAAGTACCTAAACCAAAATTCAGAAACAGTTATTTTTGATCCATCATCCAGATGTTTAAATAGCAATTCATGTTGATATATTGAGTCTGTTTGATAATTGAGTAGTAGAAATGTAACACAAAATGCAACTTAAGACAAATAACTTCATGCTTAGCTATGTTTAGCAGTCTGTGCATCTAGGCCTGGCTTTCATTGCTTCTCATCACCCTTTATGACATCAGCAGTATGGCTGCTACACTGTGGCAGAGAGGGTAAGACCTGGCTCTGGAGACAGATCAGCCTGAGCTTATCTTATTTCCCATGCTTACTCATGGCATGACCTTGAGTAAATGACCAAACCTCTATAAGCCCCTGCTGCCTTTCTTTAAGATAAAGACAAAGACAAGCATAATAGGTGTTTACAGTGTTATTGTGAGAATGAAATTAGATAATCTACGTAAAGGTCTTAACCCAGCGTGTTGCACATATACACCCAATATGTTTTACTTGATATTATTGTATACATACTTCAAGTCTTTCCTAACCTTCCACACAGAGGCTGTTTTCTTTTGCTTTTCTATCTCTCCTAAGTTTGAAATATATGCTTCATTTTGCGTAGGGTGGTTTATTTTTTGGCCAATGATACAAAGTGGTATTTACTTGTATATTTTCTAACTCTTTCTGTTTCAAATTCCAGGAATGCTAGTGCTTTGGAATCTGAAACATACACGCATGTTCATTCCATTCTTTTCCTGGTTTTACAAATGCTGACCATATCCCTTTTGAGGCTTCACCCTTTAAGAGTCTAGGCTCCCATAATATATAATAAACTTATCCTTTGATTGACAGTTAATCTGTAATTCACCATGTTGCAACATATTGACTTTTTACACTAAGAAAAAAACAACTAAAAATTAATGTGAAAAGCAATTTCTTTACTACGACTATTCAAAATTACTCTCCCAAAACTCCTAAGTTCAGGAGATCATCAAGAAATAATTATTATTTTAGGTCCAAACTTCTATGTATGACAAAAACAACAGTTATAGAGTTCTCAGGCAAAATAAATATTGTCTTCTTTCACTTTGTCGTAGTTTGACAGTCTATAGCTAGGTATAACTGAGACCTTGAATTCTATATATATTCATTTCTCCTGTTAGACAATAAAAGTATAATAGAGATGATTTTCTAATCAACTAAGAAAAAGATCATAATGAGGCTCGCTAAAAAATAGCCTATCTTTTTGCCAGCTTGCCACAATTTTATCTCAAGAGGCTTTTTAGAAAAGCGTTCTTACTTTAGTTGAAACTTGAAATGCACCTTTATTTCTGGTGCAGTTAAAACGTCAAATGTCATAAAGGACTGATCTTAGTGCCCCCTTGTTTCTTTTCCAAATCGTGATTAATAATGGTTCAATTAACTTATGAATGCTGCTTAATTTTTAAAAAAATTCAACCTGCTAGAAAAAAGACATGAGTAAATGTCACCAGAAGTTTTCCATATGATTTAAAAATTATTACTAATTTTGTTTACAAAGGTAATAGTGTTTCCCTTTTGGACACTATGTAAAATATTTTTCCCTCAAAACATGTATCTATTTTAAAATTTAGAAAAAGATGGGAAATACATAAGAAAATAAAGATGTGTGTGTGTGTGTGTGTGTGCGTAAACCCACCTATAAGCACACTACCTAGAGATAGTCACTATCAACATTTTGGTAGATATGCTTTTAGATGTCATCATCTTTTTCTCCTCCTCCACCTCCTCCTTCAGCTTCTTCTATAAACTTGGTTAAACCTCAACCATCTTAAAAGTTACTCTCAGGGGCTAAATTACTTTTTTTGTTGAGCTTACAAGGCATCTTACACAGTAAACTTTTCTGATCCTCAGTTTATTTGTCCAAAAGTGGGCATTTATTCATTAGTGTATGCCCTTATGCATACATATATGTGTGTTATGAGACACAAATGTGTAAGAAGAGCATAGTGTCTGACAGGTTGATGGGAGCCTAATAAATGGTAGCTCCCTTGCCTGCCAGTGGGAAAAGGAAAACAGAAGAACAGAAGCTGGAAATAATGTAAGCCTCTGAATTTTAAGCAATGTTGAAAATACACATGTGAAATCAAAAAAGAAGACATATTTGAGATTTTTATTCTGCAACTCATTGTTATATGGCTACTGGCAAGCTACTTGAAAAAATAGTTTTTCGCCTCTCTTGAACTCGCCCTCCCTCAAGTTGAGTTTTCTTGTTTTGTTTTGTTTTGTTTTAATGGACAATCATAGGATGAACACACATTCATAGGAAACATATTTGGTTTTTTTTTTAATTTATCAGAGGAAAGTAATCCTATATAAGCCACAAAGTACTTCTTTATGTACAAACCAGTGCAGATGGAGAAGACAATAATTTCAAAGAAATTTCCTGTTATGTGGAACTCAAAACACTTACAGAGTTATAAGTTACCAACTGGTCACCAGCTGATTCTTTGCAGACTCAGACATTTTCAGCCTGGCCTATCTATGAAAGCAAGTCTACCTTCAAATTCTTTCAAACAATGAAGGCCAAAGGGTTTCAAGAAGAGAATTTCAAAGATTAGAAAGAAATGTAAGAAATTTAACTTGTTGTCTGTTTACCTTAAGGGGATACAAAATGGGTTTCATAAAGCACAAAGAGTTTAGGTCAGACAGGCTCAGATTTGAATTTTGACTCAGCTAAGTGTTAGCTAACTGATCTTGAGCAATGCAATGGACCTCTCTATCCCTTGGTTTCCTAATTTATGAAATGAGAACATCCACATTACTGCTCTTAATTGAGCTGTACTGAGAATTAAATAACAGAAAGAGTATAAAGGACTTTGCACATAGTAAATACTCAATAAAAAAAGCTGTCATAATTAATTTTACTAACATTGTTTTATTAATGCTTACACCTTAGCCTATGGGTAGAGTCACCATTATGTTCAAATAATGAAATGTTTTAGACAGAAGTAAGTTCCGCAGTTTGGGGATTCAAATAAATCAAGGACAGAAAGAAATTAGGGTCGTAAATCAATTGCGCCCAAAAGATGTAAAGTGAGTGCTTAGGTCAACACTTCAGCCACAAAAAGTGCTCAATTAACATTAGCTATCTTACTCTACCTTCTCCTCTCCTTATTTTTACACTGTCCTTTTTCATTCCATTTTTCTTGGGAACAAGAACTAGATCTTTAAAAGATAAATTTGATTTTTTAAACCTACCATTGCTTGCATATATTTACAAGATGGTCACACATAATTTATGGCAAAACATCTATTTTTAAAGGTCTTTGTATATAGTGAGATCTAACCTATATAAGTTCTGAGAGCATGAGAAATGTCAGCATCACATGATATTAAAATCCCAGGGTGAGAAATCTTCTCCTGAAAAGAGATTTCTGAGCTCTTCCTCAAGAATCACAAACTCTATACAGAGGAAGGTCTTTTAGTCTCAGCACCGGGTTTTCCCTTTTCCTCCTTATTCTGGAGGACTGGACAAGACAGAATCCACCATTAGTGAGAGCTTTTGAAATTAGTTCTACTTAGGCATCTCTCAGTTGCTCCAACCAGCTCTCCCATTTGTATCTACAGAGATATTTAAAGGCATTTTAATCCCAGAATACATAGCTGGTGATGGGCTAGCTCTTAGTGTCCAGAGACCTGCTCATTGACCCCGTTAAGTTTCCTTGCTGAGGTAATTACTCACCATTATGCTGTTCCTGCTTGTCAGTGGATGCCGTTTATGACATATTTTGAAGTGAAGTGAGGCTGAGTCACATGTTTGGGCCTTCTGTGATCATGGTTAATGAAAGACAGCAGCAGTGTCCTTGGTCTCCTCTGTTAGGAACTGCAGTCCCCAGAATACCTTATGCCCTGACAACATCTCTGACAGCTATACAGCATCTCAGAAATTTTCACTATCTTTCAGCTAATTTTTTCAATTTAAATTGCTTAATTCTTACAACATAAGGATGTATGTAATTTTATTTCCCTTTTACGGATTAAGAAACAGGTAGAGAGGGGCTGGCCCCATGGCTGAGTGGTTAAGTTCACACGCTCTGCTTCGGTGGTCTAGGGTTTCACTGGTTCGAATCCTGGGCGCAGACATGGCACCGCTCATCAGGCCACGCTGAGGCAGCGTCCGTATAGCACAACCAGAGGCACTCACAACTAGAATACACAACTATGTACTGGGGCCTCTTTGGGGAGAAAGAAGAAGAAAAAAAAGAAGATTGGCAACAGTTGTTAGCTCAGGTGCTGATCTTTGAAAAAGAAACACAAAAACAGGTGTAGAGGTGGAGCAACTTGCTTACATTTACAAGGCTAATTAAAGCCGAAGACAAGATGCAAAATCAAGACTATTTGATCCAAAGCTCTTAATGCCTGACTTCAAACCTTCTATTTCCGAAGCTCTTAGAATTTCATTATGTTCATGATATGGTTTCTTTTCTATAATCCAGATTTGTGATCAAGTCCAACTTAATGGCATAAACTTGTTCTTACATCACTAGCGATTTTCTAAAACAGTTGTTTTGTTTCCAAAGTCTTCTTTTCCTTTGTGTCTAAGACAAGCCTTTAATGTACAAATACTTTCTGCCTTAACTCTCAATTATGTTTCCTTTGCACCAGCCAATTCTAATTCTAATTCTTTTTGTAGACAATTGTATGCTACAGAGAGTGGTGGAGATGTAATTTTTTGAAAGCACCTTAGCATGCAAATGCACTCTTCTTCAGATTGTAATAAGTAAAATATTTTTTATTCTTGTTATGGGAGGACATATAAAAACCTCTTAAACTTAGGAAGATAAGAAGTATATTTTGATTAAAAGTGCTTTTTGAAGCCTCTTTTCCTACTGTTCTACACTTTTTCCATATTTAATTGTTTTTCCTCTTTTAAAATAAAACTCCATTCTAACTGTAGTGCTGGGTACAAAGAGTGTTCAAGAATATTGCTGTTGATCTGTTTCATACCCACAATCAGGGCAATGCTATGCCTTTTGTGGGCCTTTCAACATTTGTCCTCATGGATTCTTTCCTCTATAAAGGTAATAAAAATTATATTTTATGGCTGCATTGGTGTAAAGACCACTGTTCTCCAAGTTGGGTTACATTCATTTTTTATTCTTATTTTAAAAGAAATTGACATATTTCAAGGGCTCCTAAAACTATCATAGGCCCTGCGCACTGTGCCCACTGTGCCATAATGGATATGTCAGCCCTGTCCACAGCATGTGGGCTCCTGAAGGAAACTGATCCAGGCAGGATAATTGACTGTCCCAAGTTTAACGAACTAAGGAGGAGGATAAATCTCTATAAAAGATCACTAGATTTTTTTTGCCTAGATACTCCAACCACAAGATTTATTTAGCTCCAGTTTTCATTATTTGCCCCCAGAGTTTCTTCATGACATTTTTCATTTCTGTATTTCTGAGGGTGTAGATCAAAGGGTTCAACATAGGAGTTCCTATGGTGCAAAACACAGTCACAGCTTTGTCAGCAGGGAAGGAGGTCACGGGTCTTAGGTACAGAAATGAACAAGGTACAAAGAATAAGATGACAACAGTGACATGAGAGGCACAAGTAGATAGGGCTTTGTGACGCCCTTCAGAGCTATGTGTCCTCAGGGAGCATAGGATGAGGACATAGGAAATAACCAGCATAGAAAAAATGATCAAACAGAGAGACCCACTGTTGGCAGCAATCAGAGGCCCCAAAGTGTGAGTGTCTGTGCAGGCCAGCTCCAGAAGAGGTATTATATCACACATAAAATGGTCAATGACATTGGGGCCACAGAATGGTAACTGGATCATGAACAAAATCTGGATCCCTCCATGAAGAAACCCTAAAACTACAGCCATTCCCACCAGGAAACCACACACAGGTCTCTTCATGATGGTCATATAGTGCAAGGGCTTACAGATGGCTACATAGCGGTCATAGGCCATGACAATTAACACGATGATCTCAGTTCCAGCAAAGAAATGTTCAGCAAAGAGCTGAGTCATGCAGCCATTCAAGGATATGGTACTCTTCTCAGAGATCAAGTCAAAGATCATTTTGGGTGCTATGGAAGAAGAGTATAAACCATCTATAATGGACAAACAGGACAGAAAAAAGTACATGGGTGAGCCCAGGGCTGGGCTGATGAAAATGGTGACTGAGATGAGCAGGTTACCTGACAATGTGATCAAGTAGAGAATTAAAAACACAGCAAATAAGACTTTCTGCAGTTCTGGATTCTGGGTCAGACCCAGCAGGATGAATTCTGTTACATTGTTCATGTTTTCCATTGATTCAGCTTGGGTTGTAAGCAAATGATCCATCTGGAAAGATCATAGTATTTCTAAGTGATGATATTTTTAATTCCGTTTAAAATATTCCATCATCTCCTGAGTCCTGGTCTCTGTGACTGGACCTTCCACTCACTGCCATTTTGCAGATAGTTGTAAAGCAGAAAGGAAGGAGGTTAAATTTTCCTTATTCCTATTAATTGGATAGTGGCTATACCTTACTAACACCAGAATACAAGCAAGGTGTTATTACAAATGTTGACTTATGGTTGACTTCCAAAGTTTCTTGATCTAAAAGTCTCACAGATGGCTATATATCACTTTTGCGGACAAATTTCACCAATAACATTTATTTTCAAGTTATTCTTGTCTATTGGCATGAATACCTATAAGTATATGATCACAATATTCTTTTTTTTTTTTCCAAGGAAGATTAGCCCTAAGCTAACTGCTGCCAATCCTCCTCTTTTTGCTGAGGAAGACTGGTCCTGAGATAACATCCATGCCCATCTTCCTCTACTTTTATATGTGGGATGCCTACCACAGCATGGCTTGCCAAGCGGTGCCACGTCTGCACCCGGGATCTGAACCGGCGAACCCCGGGTCGCTGAGAAGCGGAAAGTGCAAACTTAACCGCTGCGCCACCGGGCTGGCCCTAAACACAATATTCTTTTAAAAGTCATCTGTGTATCAGATATGAAAGGACCAAGCCTTACTATGTTTATACCAGCTGTGTTCTGTGAACTGTTATTCCTTTCTGTCAAGTGAATGCACCTGCACAGACAGACAGAGACAGAGCTGCCGATGGAGTTTTTTTCCCCTCAAAATGCCAAGGAACTATCTTTAGAACAGCTCTTTGAGCAGCATTCACTCAACAGCCCCAGATGTTGTGTGTGGCTTGACATGACTCTTTCATACTCTCTCTTTCCACATCTTTGAATGTGGACATGTAAGCGGTATGAATTTCCCTGAAATGTTCCCAATGTTTCTTAAATGAATTCTCTGTGCAGTTCTTATTTCATCACATGTACAAAGGTGCTCTGGATTAGATATATTACTCTACTGACCTTTTAAAACTGGAATTAAATGTCATGAATTCTCCCTGAGTTTCCTACTGACAAGACTGAAATGTTAGGGTCACCTAAGGTAATACAGTTTTCCCTTTTGGCATAAGTTTAATCAATTAAGATGAACTTGAAGTTTTCATTGCTAACTAGTGGAAATATTGAATATATACAAGAATATATGTATATCTATTTTTGGAAGGATCTGTACATAGACTTTCAAGAGTGAGTACACGTTGTTGTTACAAAAGATCTAAGATATTTTATTCCTCTCCCCTTATTTTTCTTTTTTCTCCAATTCCTGCGAAGAAACATAAGCACATATTTTTCTTCAAAAATTTCTGAACACAGAATTCAGCATCGTGATCTTTCAGCTTCAATAAAGGAGAGGAAAGATAGCTTTAGTTTTCAGGAAAGCTCAGTCTCTGAGTTGCTTCTTCTCTATCCATGGCTGCAATAGATGGTGACTAAGTTTAGTCATTTTTAATAGACTTAATTCACAAATTCTAACTTCAACGTGGCAACATGGAGGTCATGAAAGGGGGAAAGAATTTCAAATCATTACAAGCAGAAATCCACAGAATCAATCTTCTTGGTGAGACATAAATGTTAACCACAATGTTGGAAAAGTGACTTTAATAGTTCTCAACAGCGTCTTGTTTGGTAACATTACAGATAGTGTTTTCCATTGATATTTTTGTGTCATTGTGTGCAAATTCATTTTTAGGGAAAAAGATTAACCTTCAAGTCATAGAATATAACTACAAAACCTATTTCAGTGAAAATAAATTGGCTAAATTAAGTTAATCTAAATAAAATCAGGAGAAAGATTTAATTCTCACTGACCTGGATCTAGTTGATTGTGGATTCCTCAGTTTTCAGATTAATCCCAGTCATTGCTTTCTTCCCCTCAGGGCATATGCACCACAGCCACAAATAGACTCCAAGAGCTGCCAAGTGAGACACTGAATTTTTTATCTCTCTAGACAACTTTCCCAATCTTGAACATTTTACGTTATTTTGGTTCCCATTATCAGTCAAGAAATGGTGATAGCTCTAGGATTTAATTTCTACTCACTTTCCTGGTTTCCTGTGAAGGTGTAAATATATCTTCAAAATATATATATTTTTTCAGATCTCTTAGGACTCTATCCAATCCAAATTAAAAACAATGTTCTTCAAGTCAGGAAAAGTTAGTGTATGCAACTACGAAATATATAAGTGAATTGAATCCACTTGATTGGACATTGTTTTCTTAAATAAATTCTGCCAAATTTTTGTTTCCAAAAAGCCCATGAACAGTGTGGAGAGAATTCCTTTTATTCCTGATTTAAGCCCTCCTTCTAACCGACTAGGCTTGGGAACAGTGTCTCCCAAACAAATCTTCAGCTTGTCGGTACCCGGACTTAAAGATCCTTCTTTGTAATTTTTCTTCATTTACTCTAGAGAAATGTTTAAATAGATTTTCTGGAAGTGAAGTATTTGGTAATGCATTGACCTCACAAGTACTCAGAGGATTAGTAATTGGCCCTGTTGGAGTCGTTGCTGAAGCATCAGCCAAAGTCTTTCATTTACTCCCACCTGGCACCCACAAACATTATTAGAGGCCAGTTTTAGAAATCCAGTTGAGCTTTGGTTAAACTTATGTCTCCAGCTATAGTTTAGGATGAGACTTGGGTAAGGTAAGTTGGAAAGATTCATTACAGGGCTTTGTTGCTCATTTTGGCATTGGTGAGCCTGGCATAGGAATATAGAGTGGTTTTAGACATAGGCCAGAGTTGAGAGAATGGATTTCTCTCGAAAACATGACTGTTCTGAATGATAAGGTCGTCCTGAGAATAGAAATGCTAGTCTTCAAGGTTATGTGCCAGATTGCCCTGGGAGATTGTCACATTTTTACTAGTGACTGACCGAGAAGACTTGGATGGCAAGGTTCCCAGCTATCAAAGATTTAGTAACTTAAAATTCATAGACATAGCAATTTCCTTTGGGGTGAGATCCTAGACGACAGATTCTTGTGATGTAGTCAGGGGAGTATAGTTTTTCTCTCTACTCCACAGAGAGAGAATCATGAGGACTTAGAGTAAAGTAAGTGCTTTACTATGCTTTCACACAGTAGCCATTGAGAAAATCACACTCAGCGAAGCACTCATGTATAAAGACATCCAGAGTTAGAGAATATAAACTCTATAGAAAGGAGGCTCCGCTACCATCTTTTCTCTCTCAGCTTCTGAGGCGATGAAGAGCTGGCTGGAACCCTGCAAAGAATCATCTTTCTTTGTTGTCAACCATAACCTTTAAACCAAATTGACATGCTTCTGTAGTCCAGAACCAGAAAGGAAATCCATGCTTTCAACTCTATCCTCGACAGTTAACAATTTTTCTCTCTGTTTACTGCCAACCTCACTCACAGTCTGTCCCTCTTCCTTGGTACTTTTTCTTTTTATTGTGGTACAATATAAATAACATAAAATTTACCATTTTAATCATTTTTAAGTGTACAGTTCAGTGGCATTGAGTACATTCACATTGTTGTGCAAACATCACCAATCATCTCCCAGAACTTTTTTCATCTTCCCAAACTGAAACTCCATATCCATTAAAAACAATTATTCTCATGACCTCTTCCCAAATCCCCTGGAAACTGCTATTTTACTTTTTGCTTCTATGAGTTTGACTATTTTATATAGCTCATGTAAGTGGAATAATGTGGTATTTGTCCTTCTATCACTGACTTATTACACTTAGAATAAAGACTTGAAGATTCATCCATGTTGTCACAAATGGCGGGACTTTCCTCTTTTTTTAAGGCTGAATATTCCATGTATGTATATACCACATTTTTAAGCCATTCATAATGGACATTTAGGTCGTTTCCACATCTTGGCTACTGTGAATAATGCTGAAATGAACATAGGTGCGCAAATAATTCCTTGAGATCCCGATTTCAGTCCTTTTGGATAAATCCCAGAAATGAGATTACTGAATCATACAGTAGTTCTATTTTTAATTTTTTGAGCAACCTCCATATTGTTTTTCATAAAGGCTGAGCCAATTTACATTCCCACCAACAGCGCACAGTGTTGCCTTTTCTCCACATCCTTGCCAACACTTGTTATTTCTTGTCTTTTTGGTAATAATCATTTTAACAGGTGTGACGTGATATCTTATTGTAGTTTTGATTTGCATTTCCCTATGATTAATGATTTTGAGCATCTTTTCATATACTTTTTGGCCATTTGTATATCTTTTTTGGAGACATTTCCATTTAAGCCCTTTGTCCATTTTTAAAATTGGGCTATTTTTGCTGTTGAGTTGTGCAAGCTATTTTATTTTGGAAGTTGACCCTCATCAAATATATGGTTTGCAATTATTTTCTTCCATTCTATAGGTTGACTTTTCACTCTCTCAGTTGCTTCCTTTGTTGTACAGAAGTGTTTTAGTTTGATATAGTCCCATGTGTCTATTTTTGCTTTTGTTGACTTTGCTTTTGGTGTCATATGCAAGAAATCACTGCCCAGTCCAATGTCATGAAGCTTTTCTCCTATGTTTTCTTCTAAGAGCTGTACAGTTTCAGGTCTTAATTTAAGTCTTTAGTTTAGTTGAGTTGATTTTTGTGTATGATGTAATATAAGGGTCTAATTTCATTCTTTTGCATGTGGATTTCCAGTTTTCCCAGCAACATTTGTTGAAGAGAGACCAACCTTTCCCTATTGTATATTCTTGGTACCCTTTTTAAAGATATATTGACCATATGTATATGCATCAGTTTATTGCTTGGCTCTCTATTCTGTTCCATTGGTGTATATGCCTGTCTCTGTTCCAGTGCCATGCTGTTTTAATTACTATAGCTTTGTAATATAATTTGAAATTAGGAAGTGGGGTGCCTCCAGCAGTCTTTTTTCTTAGGATTGCTTTGGGTCTTTAGGGGTCTTTTGTGGTTTCATATGAATTTTAGAATCTTTTTATTCTATTTTTTTTTGTGCAAAATGTCATTGGGATTTTGATATGGATTGTATTGATTCTGTAGATTGCATTGAGTAGTATGGACATGTTGAAAATATTGAGTCTTACGATCTATGATCATGGGATATCTTTCCATGTATTTGTGTCCTTTTTATTTTCTTTTACCAATGCTTTGTGGTTTTCAGTTTACAAGTCTTTCATCCTTTTAGTTAAGTTTATTTCTAAGTATTTTATTTTTTTGATGGTATTGTAAATGAGATTGTTTTCTTAATTTCCTTTTTGGATAGTTTGTTATTAGTATATAGAATGCAAATAATTTTTTTATGTTGATTTTATATCCTGATATTTTACTGAATTTTTTATTAATTCTAACAGGTTTTTTTTGTAGTCTTTAGTGATTTCTACATATAAAACCATGTCATCTGAAAACAGAGAAACATTTACTTCTTCCTTTCTGATTTGGATGCCTTTTATTTCTTTTTATTGCCTAATTGCTCTGGTCAGGGCTTCCAGTACTATGTTGAATAGAAGTGGTGAAAGTGGGAATCCTTTCTTGTTCCTAGTCTTAGAGAAAAGCTTTCAGTTGTTTACTTGTTGAGTTGCTGAATAATAAAGTTGTTCACTTGTTGAGTATGATGTTATCTGTGGTCTTGTCATATATGGCTTTTATTATGTGGAGGTTATTTCCTTCTGATTGCAGTTTGTTTAGAGTTTTTATCATGAAAGGGTATTGAATTTTTTCAGATGATTTTTATGCACCTATTGGTATGATCATATAATTTTTATCTTTCATTCTCTTAACGTGGTGTATCACACTTGCTACTTTTTGTATGTCGAACCATCCTTGCATCTCAGGAATAAATCCCACTTGGTTTTGGTGTATGATCTTTTTGGTGTGCTGTTAAATTCAGTTTGCTGGTACTATGTTGAGGGTTTTTGCATTTATGTTCATCAGGGATGTTGACCTCTAGTGGTCTTTTCTTGTGGCGTCTTTATTTAGTTTTGTTAACAGAGTAATACTGGCCTTACAAAATGAGTTTGGAAGTGTTATTTTCTCTTTAATTTTTTGTAAGAGTTTGAGAGGTATCGGCATCCATTCTTCTTTAAATGTTTGGTAGAATTCACCAGTGAAGCCAACTCGTCTTGGGCTCTTCGTTGTTGGGAAGTTTTTGATTATTGATTTAATTTCCTTTGCTCCTTATCGATCTGTTCAGATTATGTATTTCTTCATGATTCAGATTTGGTAGATTTTATATTTCTAGGAAATTGTCTATTTCTTCTAAGTTATCCAGTTTGTTGGCATAAAATTGTTGATAGTCGTCTCACAATCTTTTTTGGGTCGTTTTTGGGGCATCAGTTGTAATGTCTCTTCTTTCATTTCTGATTTTATTTATTTGAGTTTACTTTTGTTTTTCTCAATTATTCTAGCTAACATTTGTCAATTTTTTTTCCTTTCAAAAAAACCTCGTAGTTTCATTGATTTTTTGTGTTGTTGTTCTAGTCAATTTCATTTATTTCTGCTCTAATATTTATTATTCCTTCCTTTGCTAACTTTGGACTTACTCTGTTCTTTTTCTCATTTCTTGAAGTACAATGTTAGGTTGTTTTTTTGAGATATTTCTTCTTTCTTAATGTAGATATTTTTTTGCTATAAATTTCCTTCTTAGTATTGCTTTTGCCACATCCCATAGGTTTTGGTATGTTGTGTTTTAAATTTTTGTTTGTTTTGAGATGTTTTCTAATTCTCCTTTTGATTTCTTCTTTGATCCATTGGTTGTAACTGAGTGTGTTGTTTAATTTCCATGTATTTGTGAATTTACCTTTTTTTCTTCTGCTTTGATTTCTAATTTCATTCCATTGTGTTCAGAAAGATACTTTATATGATTTCAATCTTCTTAAATTTTTTAAGACAAGTTTTGTGGCCTAACATGTGCTCTATCTTACATAATCTTCTATGTGTACTTGAGAAGAATGTATATTCTGCTACTGTTGGATGGAAAGTTTTGTACATGTCTGTTAGATCTATTTGGTCTATAGTGTTGTTCAAGTCCATTGTGCTCTTACTCATTTTCTGTCTGGCTGTTTCTATCCATCCTTGAAAATGGAGTGTGTAAGTCTTCTACTATTATTGTGTTGTTGTCTGTTTCTGACTTCAGACCTGTTAATATTTGCTTAATATATTTAGGTGTTCCAATGTTGGATGCACATATGTTTCTAATTATTATGTCTTCCTGGTGAACTGATTCTTTTATCATTATATAAAGTCCTTATTTGTCTATTGTGATGGTTCTTGTCTTAAAGTGTATTTTGTCTGACGTAAGTATAACCATTCCTGCTCTCTTTTGGTTACTGTTTATGTAGAATATCTTTTTCCACCACTTCACTTTGAGCCTATGTGTGTCTTTAAGCCTTAACCGAGTCTATTGCAGACAGCATAAAATTGGATCTTTTAAAACAATTATATAGCCACTCTATGCCTTTTTCACAGAGAAGATTCAATATTTTATTAATTCATTCATATAATAAATACATATTAGGACCTAGAGTATATCTGGCACTGTGATAGATGCTGAGTATATGGTGCACTTCCTTAATTATGTAAATCTATACAGTTCCATGTGCAGATAGTATAACATACGTTTTCTTATTATTGTCTTCCAGCTTATTTTTAGCCCATGAGTCACGGACTCTCACTAAAAAACTGCTTTTAGTAAGCATACTTGGGTAAGCTATGTCTGCTTCAAATTTGAGGAATATATGAATGTAGCAACTCCTGTGTCTAACCCACCAAATCAAACACATGGGCTATTGTCAAGATGGTGCTCTGAAGGCAATTAGTCATAGTTCCTTTTCCTTAATTGTTTCCTCACTAATCTAGAGAAATGTTTCAGTATATTTTGAGTGTAGGGATCTGCTGATACACTGATTTTTCAAATTCTCAAAGGATTAGTCAGTAATCCTTTTGGAATCTTTGCAAAAATGGCAGCTGAAAACTTTTACTTATTCCTTATTACTTATTGGTACTAATAAATATCATTAGAACAGTTTTTAAGATGCAGCTGGGCCTGAATTCAAAGTATGTCTTTGGACATGCTTTGTGATTAGACTTGGGTGGAGTAAATCTGAAGCAGTCGAGAGGTCTGATTGTGGTCTTTATGATCCTGGCTTTTGATCTTTGTGTGGGTTTAAGCCTTATTGTGTTCAGAGGAAAGATTTTCCCTCTGAGAACATTACTGTTCTATGTTGTTTGATTTTCCTTAATATAGAAATGCCAGCCTTCAAGGTTGTATGCCTACATACCATGGAAAATTGTGACCTTTTCATTCATGATTGACTGAGAGCCTTTAGAGGTCAGGGTTTCCAGCTATTCTCAGCCCCCGAAATTGAGTGATTTTCCATTCAGAAAAAGATTGAATGCAGAAATCAATATATCAGGTAATAGAAAAATATTAGCCTTGATAAATAAATTTAAGGGCTATTTAGTATTTTAAAAGTACAAATAAAACTGATGAGCACAGATAAGCTCAATAAGAAACACATATGGTCAAATTTCAAAAGAACGTTATTTTTAATGAATATTTAAAAGAATGTTATGTGTAATTCCTAAAAGATTTTTAAGTAACTGGATAGGTGTTTTTCAAGGTAAGTAAGTCTTTATTCATACCATCTCTAAAAAAAACAAAACAAGAGAAAGAGAAAAGGGAAAAAAGAATAGTGTGTGTTAAAGCCTTCAAATAAAACATATCTGTTCCAAGAAAGAAAGAAAGCAACATATATATAATCTCTAGATGGAAAGGAGCATTTCAGCAAAATGCAATGGTATAAAACACAGAACAAAACTAATGGATTCAACTACATAAAAATATGGAACACACTGGACAAAATACTTGCAACATTATAATAGATAGCCATTATTATATAAACATTTTCACAAAAAAAGGTATGCTCACACCATTGTAAAAATAAAGGCAAAACTAATAAAAAGATACTGTTCAGAAAAAAACATTAGAAATCTCAAAAATCCTCTATGCATAAGTCATCAAAGTCAAAGTGATCAAATACAATTTTAAAACAGTAAAATACTTTTAACTGGCAAGTTGGCAAAGATTTACAACAAGTTATATTGCCCAGTGCTGGTGAGTGTGTGTTGATATAAAATATTTTGGAAAGAAGTTGAAATCTAAATAATAAGGGCTTTATAACTGGTCATGTCCCTTGGTCCAACGCTCCTTGTGCTTGGGAATCTATTTTAGATCAAAAAAAGATGGACAAAACTTACGCATACAGGTTGTATTTCACTTTTTTTTATGATAATGAAAAAGTGAAAAAAATCCAAAGGTCTGCATAAAGAGGAACAATTAAGTGAATTATAATTATGAAATATCAGGTAGACATTGAAGTTATTTGCAATAATAATTGATGGAGTGGAAAGATTCTTCCAGTACAATATTGAGTGGAAAACACAAGATATAAAGCAGTTTATGTACCATGATCTAAGTTGTTGAAAATAACATATATACATTAAAAAAGTATCTGAAAAAAGTACACTAAAGACTAATAGTACTTATTTGAATTACAGGTTTAGGTCAAGTTTTGTATTTTTCTTTTTAAAGTTTTCTGATCTAAGTTTTCTACAAAAAGAATAGATTACCTTTACAATCAGTAAAATAATTTAATAAAAGAAATTTTATTTTCTTATCTCAGGTCTGGGTTCATAATATCCTCAGTGACTGCTTTTCTCAGTAGGGTAAATAAGCCAGTCATCATTCATAAAAATCTGTGACAGTGGAAGCACATGTTTAAATCTAACTCACTTGTAAATTGAAGACTCTAGTATCACTTTAGGAAAAAAAAGTACTAATAAAGAAGTCACAGATTATACTTACTTATCTTAATGTATTTGGGAAAGAAGTAACAGGTTCATTCCATAACAAGGCATCTTATTTGTAGAGCACGCTTGTAGCAATCACTGACCCATTATTAACACTGGTTTGCAGATTCATCTATTTTTATCTTAAGTATAACATTTCTTTTCCTCACTTAATGACTTGAAAATGATTGCTGAGAAAGACTTCCTCAATAATTCTGAGTTCATGGGCTGGATTGGGTTTTGCTTTACAGCAACACCAACCTATGAGTGTGAGGCATAAGCATCCCAGCTCAGATAACGAATTTCTTTAGTCAGACATCTTCCAAAGCATTAAGCTTCAAAATAAATTGATGGGAAAAAAAAGACCTAACGATTGGAGGACATGTCTCCAAGTCATCTTACTGCACATTTGCCAGTCTTCCTTGGTGACCATATGAAGTATATTATAAAAGCCACTTCGTCTGAGATCTGATCTAAGGTCCTGAAAATAACAAGGTATGTTAAAGTAGAAAAATTAGGGGTTGAAAACACCATAAAATCAGCAATGAATGAAAGTTGCCTTGGAGTAGCAAGTCCCTAAAGCTAGTTCTTTCAAGACTTTTTCTTAGTAAGACTGCACTCAGCCCAGAGATAACTCCTTTTGTCTTTGGGAGTCTGGATCCAAATGGGTTGAGAACTCAAAACCAAATATCTCCTGTGATCTGTGGCTGGTTATGCTTATGTGGTCTTCCTAGGTCGGTCCTTACCAACGTTTTCATGTGTGGTTTCAGGGAAATATTTAAATGGGTATTACTCAAGTGCAAGGAATTAAGGAGGCTCTGATCTCTCAACTCCCAGAGGATTAGAACTAGCAGCTTCAACCAAGATGGCAGCCAAACCAGTTTATCCTTTCTCTCCTGCGGCCATAGCATCTGTGACCAAGGGGGCAGGGGAGAGCGAGCTGAACTTGATTTCAGCCCTTCTATGACTGTATTTAGGAAGTGATCTTACAGTTTGGGACCCAAGGCACAGAATGTTCTCGTCATGGGAGTATGCGTGCATGAGCCAGTCAGAGTCTATAAAACAGACCTAATAATACTTGTCTCATGAATTACAAGGAGGATTGAGCAAGATAACATATAAATGTCTAAGTCAGTGCAAAACTGCTATTCTACTGTTAACACCCTGAAGATATGTGTGGGTTAGAGAAACTGCTCTTTAATAATAGAAATTTGAATCATGCTTAAGAGTAAGAATTTTACTAGCTGTTCTATTTGCTAGCTATGTGATCTTGGGCAAGTTCCTCACTCTCTTTATACCTGAGTTCCCACATATGTGAAAAAGTGGTGGATAGAATTAAGAGTGGTGTTCCTTGTGGCACCAGGAGAACTGGATTATAACTATAGTGATATAGTATGAATTTTACTGATTCTTGGATTGGCAATACAGTGCAAAATGATCAGATAAAGGGAACTCTGGGTTATATCAAATGAATGGTTTGGGTGAGAACTAATTCAAACAGTAAGGAGAAGTAATTGCTGCTAAAAAGAGAGCCAATAAATGAATAATAATGTAACTGTTATGTGGCTTAGTAGTAGCATAACTGCTAGGATTAATTTGATTTCGACAAAATCTATGATACTATGTATATTGATCAAATGTATTAGGAAATTGAATTAAAATCTCCCCATGATGTTCATCCAATGAAAGCTGATTGGTTTTAGGAAGAGCTAAAGTTAGTTAGCAGTCACTCAATTTTTATATTAAATCAAAATATTGATACTTTTCATGATGTTCAAATTTCATTGGTGGGAGGAGATTAAAAAGTTATCAAACTTGTGCATAGTTATGACCAAGTTTGTGATGGAATATTCAGTTAACTGAAATGCTTCTTTAAATAATACACATGCCTTATTTGATGACACAAGTTGTTAGCATTTTGGCAGCTGTCTAGTTGTTTTCTTCTGTTCTATAAATGGTACAAAATATGCAGGGGAAGGAATGATTCTGAGTGATTTAAATTTCAAGGCTTGACCAAGAGTCAGAGGTGGACTGTGTAGGAAAGAGTTCACAGCCGAATGGGAAAACTCTGTCTTTATCTCTGATCATGCCTGGCTTTGACCCTTGGTCAGGATAGGACAGTGAAATTTTTAGTGTATTATTTAAAGTTCAAATCTCCCCTAATGACCCCAAGGATCAGTTCCTTTTTCTTTTTTTACCGAGGATTTTCACCTGGCGTAACTGGCTTGACCAGAGGGACATAAATACCCCACTGGGAACTTCACTTCTGAAACAAAAACCTATCTCGTGCTGGTCTTGGTGGTTCAGTTGGAGATGACGCTTGCTTGTCTCTGTGAACAAGGACCCTTGGGACCTTGTGTTTGAATGTCTCTTGGACCTTCAATGCTTGCCTGCTCTCTCTGTCTCTTGTTTCACAGTGTCATTTGTCTTTAAATAGAAGCCATGTGTGAGTATGCCTTGTGGAGACTTGTGAGTCCTTTCAGATGTCTGAACTTGTGAAATCTTTGCAGTTGGTGACTCTATTGGAAGTATTTTTAGATCAGTACGATGAAATTAAAGAATGAAGGATGACAAAATTCCACAATTTTGTACCTTTACCATTTTACAAAATTTTTCTTTTGTGTTGCCTGACCCAATCCAGACAAGTACGTCTTTAAATGTATGTGTATTGAAGGAAGCTGATATTGATGACCAAGACACAATATCTACGCAATTAAACATGAAAATACCTATTCCTAAGATATTTTAGGATGGATTATAACTTCACCTCATGTAGCCAATTTAGGGATAACTGCAAATGCAACCCCATTGACAAATGGCAAGGATAATTCTGTGATTCTTTTCCTATCAGAACTTAGGATATCTTCCTGGGTGTGTGTCCAAAGATAAGTGTTAACAAAGCTGCTGTTAGGTCAGCCATGTGGAAAATAGTATAGTTGAGCTGGAAAAGCTGATGGTAGGGAGAAATTGTGGGTCAAAAGTAATAATAAATGGAAACAGATGGAGGCGCTCATAAGTGGATCATGATCCCAGAGCAGAAAGAAATCACACTGTTTTCAAGGGATCACTTTAGATCAAGAGATAGTACTCTTATCATTTCTCTCATATGTCACTGATTAAGACTGACAGGGAAAATGTTGCAGACTTATTTTCTCCATAGTAGAGAACTTGTACACCTGCTGATTTTTAAGCTCTACCTAAAAACTCCAACTGGCTAATTTGTAGAAAAGAAATAAGGTATCCACATTGATGACCAATTTATGGGTAGATGACTACAGTTATAGTTTGATTTGGATTTTATAGCCTGTATATATTTTTTGTTTTTAGAGCCATAGGGTCAGTTCTCTCTCCTAGGGACTCTGTGTACATGTGTATCAACTCAAAGCTTCAGTTTAGCTGGAGAGAGAGAGCTTGGCTCTCCTTAATTCAACAAGCCACAAATAAAGGTAACAGACAAGGCTTTAATCACTTTCAGTGATGGTATAAGCAAAAGGCTAACACTAGAGTAAGCATCAACTCCACCCTGTTCCATTATCCTCCGCGGAAAAATGCACTAGTCAAAAATCAGATGATCAGCACAGATGTGGGGGTTATCTCACTACTGAAGGAGCATTGAACAAAAGGTTCCTGGAGTTTTGTGGACGTGAGGATCACAGAGGAGGGTGAGGGGAAGGACTAGCAGGAGTGGAAAAGTACTGAGTACTGAGTCAGAGCAGAGCAAAGTGTCTTCAAGATTCCCTGATAGGGAGACCTCCAAATGGAGGTGCCTGGGCAAGGAATACAGATATGCATAAGGGCATGGCCAAACAGGGAGACCTGAGTTTTTGACTTCAACTCCCCTTAGACACTGTAATGCATTGGCTGCACATCAAATCTGATATGGGGAGGGCAGCTTTCTCTCATGAAGCCTGCCCCGAGGACTTTGTAATTGCCTATGATCAGGCTTGAAAAATCAGATATAGGCTTTTGGCTAGGAGCCAGACTCCTCATATAGAAAACCTAGGAGTATAAATAAACAAGTATTAGACATAATAAGTGAATTTAGTGAGCATGGTGGGTAAATCCATAACCTTGGCCAGCAACTCAACTTTCACTCTAAGCCAAACAATGAAACAGAACCTCAAATGTTAGTCTTCATAATTCCCTCCTCCAACCTATCAGCACCTTGAAATATGAACCTGGCTCTTCTTCTCATATATTCTTTCAATTGATGTTATAATATTGACGCAAGGACAGTAGAAGTTAAAGAAAAAGTATAGCATTTGATATCGGCAAACACTGGGCTTGAATTTGGATTCTGGCTCAGCCACTAAGTTGGTGGCTGCTTCCTTAGCTCTAACGTGGGGCTAACAAGACATACTTTCAGAGTTATAGTTTCTGATTCTCAAAACTGAAACTCATAAATTCTGACATATAGTCCTCAGTGGGCCGATGTCAGTGGTATAAGGACTTTCAAAAATTCTCTCCTCCATTAAAGGAATGAGAATACTGAAAAATTCTCAGAATCAACATTTTCAGAATTATGAAAATTAACTAAAGTCTTGTAATATTTCAGGGAGTGCTTATTCAAGAAAAATGACTAAATCTCAGTAATAACAATAAGGCTTGTGGCATTTAACTTGCCCTAATTCCATGTCCCCTCCCCAGCTCCTCTATAACATTGAAAACCAACAGCCTGCAATCACAGTGAAAACCAGCAGCCTGGAAGCCACTGGAGGGGGCAGAATGGGATTGAAGCATCTACAAAGACCTTTTCCCTGAGATTTATCGTTATTTGGCCTGCCTAGAAGTTTCTTGGAAGACCTAATTCATGTGACTGTCTTTATTTGATTTTACTTGGAGCCTTACTCCTGGGTGAATATAGCAAAAACAGAGAGACAATTCTTGAACATGGCGGCAGCCATAGATGGTGGATAATAGAGCAAACAACAGACTAAACAAAGGCTTAAAAAGGAAAAGCTGGGGAATAAGGTACCATTGGGGATTTGAAATGCTGTGACTCTATGACATATTTCTTGGAATTTGAAAGCTATATGCATGAGTAGAGCTGTGCATATGCCCAGACTGTGTGCATGCTCAAGAAAGACCACACTCTCACCTCTCACTTACCCTGAGACTGTATAAACAAGAAATAAAGACTAAAGTAAAGTTATAAATTATGTGACTGAGTGATGGTGGCATGCCCCAACATGCACATAAAGCCCATTGGCAAAGACTGGAAGACTTACTGGTTCTAGGAATCGAAGAACATTATTTAAGATGAATGGAAACGAAAAGTGGATTCTTTAAAAAGATCACCAAAACGACAAACCTTTAGCTAGATTGACTAAAAAAAGGGATAGGAGACTCAATTTACTAAAATCAGGATTAAAAGAGGGGATATTGCTACCAACATTACAGGCATAAAAAATATTATGAATGGATACTATGAACAGTTGTATGCCAACAATTTATATAACTCTGATGAAATGGACAAATTATTAGCAAGACAGAAACTACTGAAACTAAATCAAGTGAAATATAACAATAGATTGAAATAGTAATAATAATAATAATAAAACTTCCCACAAGAGTAACCCCAGGCCAAGATGGCTTTGCCGGTGGATTTTATCAAACATTTAAGGGAGAATTAACACCAATCCTTCACAAACTCTTCCCAAAAATAGAAGAGGAGGGAACACTTCCAAACTCATTCTAGAAGGCCAGTATTATTCTGATATCAAAACTAGACAAAGATATCACAAGAAAAAAACTATAGCCAACATCTCTTATGAATATAGACACCAAAATCTCCAATAAAATACTAGTAAACTGAATTCCGTAGTTTATAGAAAGGATTATACAGCAAAAGCAAGTGAGATTTATCCCAGGAATGCACAGATGGTTCAATATAAGAGAATCAATCAATATAACATGCCACATTAATAGAAGAAAGGACATAGTGCTCAGTAATGATAACTGCTATTGTTACTATTTTTCCCAGTTCACCATCCACTGCCAAGCCATATATTTAAACATAGCAGCTTCTTCAACTCTCATGATAAGTGGTTTAAATAATGCCCTTTCCTCTAGGCTGCAGAGTACCCTCTACAGTATGTGTTTGAAGATGGTAGAATATATTTGACTGTTCCAATCTCCACTGTCCTGGAGTATTATGTGTGAAGAAAATTTGAAGGAATCTGTTTTCCTGACTTCATTCATTGAATGGCTGGTGAAATTCCTAGACTTCCAAAAAAAGTCAAAGGAAAGGCATAAAAATCTATCTTTTTAGATTTTGGCACTAGGATTTTAGCCTCCATTTGGCCTCAAACGCTAGATATCTAGACATCACTCTGCCTGAAAATATATCAAGTCCCAAGATTCTTACTAACTGAGTATGTCCTGATGTGTTTATAGTACAGTTGAAGATTGCCTCAGTATCTCAAACTCTGGTGACCTCAGCCATTAAGGAAATTTCCTCAGAGACATGAAACCCATGCTGTTGCTTACACAGCGTTTAGAGTCCTTCATATCCAAGCTCATGGTACCCAAGGGCTTATAAGAGGAGTGCATTGTCCCATAATTTTCCAGACCAGGAATGAGGGCTGTTAATATATAAGTTTAAAGTGATGGGAAAAGAACTATTCAGGTGAAGATGTGTTTGTTGTTCGTAGATGAATTTTCCCAAATATCTGTTTCTAAAGTGAAATCTTTAAAAAACAGAGATAATTCCTGGGAGGGCAAAAAGCTTAGATATAAAGACAGGTCCTTTAACATTCTCAGTGTCTTCTCTAAATACTATGATTCAAGAAGAAGCTGTTTTCTTATTTTAAGAGCAGAATAAGAGGGGTTATTAAGTGATAGAACTATTTGTGTTTATTACTGTATAAACAGAGAGCTAGGTGCTGAAGATCAGAAGATTCTCCTTAATACCTAAGAACTTTGGGTTTAAAATTCATCACAGCATTTTCTTTTCTTTTGACTTAAATTTCCAAGGCATTTGAGCCTTGAAATGCATGCCAAATCCATTTGAATAAATTTGTGCCATCTTGACATTCTCTGCTTCCGGTAACACTGTCCAGTCAGTGGAGACTTGAGAAACATACATTACATGAGATGATGTTTGAACAGCTACATATAATGGCTATTTCTTATTCCTGAATACATTGGGCATTCTCCTTAACTACAGAGGAAACCACAGTAAGTTAACTCGAATTGTTGACTTTTAATCCACTTTCTTACATTTCCCTCTTCCCCCAAGGGGTTTATCATTAAAATCATTGAAGCATTACTTTCTGATATTGATGGGAGATCACTTTTCAGATGCTTTGCAGAAATATTTTTTCACACTGCATATGGATAGATCTATAATTTATCAGACATAGATTTACATTTTATGGATTCCTGAGTCAATTTCTAGGCTCTGAGTGTGCAGAGAGTGCAGTAGTGCAGCCATTGTAGCTGGATGAGTCACTGAGGGTTTCTTTCAGAGACAGGACATATTGTATGATAGTTTGGATAGTCAGAGATTGGCTTCTGAATGGTGACTCATTTCCTTGAAGCAGTGCTCTGACTTTGATAATTTCCAGGGATGAAATAGGGGGAAAATACCTTACCTTGTACTGATAAGAGGAGATATGAGAGGCAATGAGAATAAAGAAGGCAAATTTGAGGTGGAGCTGAGACAGGGTGTGTGGCTTTCATTGTGGTAAAGGCAGGTCAGCATGGAGAGAGAAGGACAGCATTTGGATTCTGTTTTTCTGGTGGAATATAGCGATCTAAAACTGACACCCTAAAGAAGAATGCATTAAAATATAGGATACGCAAAGAAAGAATGTACTCTTTGCTGTGGTTGGGAATACATACTAAACTCCAAGATCAAGGGACACTGTTTATTCTAACTATTCAAACTTTCTTGGATTTTTAAAAATTTAAAAAGATTTTTTTCTGAGGAAAATTAGCCCTGAGCTGACATCTGCCACCAATCCTCCTCTTTTTGCTGAGGAAGACTGGCCCTGAGCTAACATCTGTGCCCATCTTCCTCTACTTTATATGTGGGACGCCTGCCACAGCGTGGCTTGACAAGTGGTTTATAGATCCACACCTGGGATCCAAACCAGTGAACCCGGGGCAGCGGAAGCAGAAGTGTGAACTTAATCGCTGCACCACTGGGCTGGCCCCCAAACTTTTTTGGATTTTGTTCTAGCCAGGCAGTTCCTTATTTCTGCTACAACGAATGTGGTCCCAGGAATATGACTGAATCTCTGTATCATTAACCTCAGACAGCCCATTTTTTAAGAGCATCAAGGCAGCTATTGCTAAAGATGAGAGGTGAAAGTTAATTCTCTTTGTCACTGTAGGGTGATTTTTCCTTGTACTCACTTATCCTAAGGCATCTTAAGGAAGACAAGATGTGGTGCTGAAAAAGAAAAATCACTCTGTTGGACATTAGAAGAGTTGGATTCTTGTTGTGGTCTACTACTAATCAATTAGCTGTATTCCCTTGAGTCTGGGCCTCAGTGTCTTCATCTTTAAGAGCATACATGCTGATAAAATGCAAGGCAGTGGAGGATTTTTAGTGTACAATAATTCTGGAGTCTTGTCCAATGGACCCTCGAACTCATTAACTTCTGACTCTACATTTCATAGCTTGGTTAAAGAACTGTCGTAGATTACGTATGGTCACAGGTTGCGGCCACTCATCCAAAATCTGGCACTGCTGACTCCCAGAAGTAAACTGGATCTATACTGGAGAAATACTATGTGCTAAAGAGCTAGAGACAGACATCCTAGATTTAAAGATAGGCTTCTCTATTTTTTATCATTACGACTTTGGGCAAGTCATTTATCTTCTCCTAAACACAGTTTCCTTTTCTTTAAAATATAGTTAAAAGTGTACCAATCTTATAGCGATTTTTGTGAGGATTAAATGAAATAATGCATGTAACGTATTTAATATCGCACCTAGTACATGCCAAACACTCAACAACAGTTAATTATATAGGAACTACATAGTAGAGAAAGAAATCTCTGTTTGCTGTTAAGAGTGGGGAAAAGAAGAATTGTAGTAAATTTTGTATTTCAAAGTGTTTGAATATATGGAATTTAAACAAGTTACAAAATTTTCTCCACTTAGAAGAATTTTGTCTGCTTGAGTTCCTGCCTCTCAATCCTTGGGGAGACCACTATCTTGGGGCTTGCAACTCTAAAGCTAGCTTCTCAATGAAGCACTTGTAGGATCATCTGGAAGATATTTTCTTTCCAGGTACCTCATTATGTGCCTTGCCCACATGTAATGGGGACAACTCATCTTACCCCTCACTGCCTTTGTGCTTTAAGAATACATTAAGATAAAGAGAATAAAAGAATCTGAGGTCCAGGAAAAAGTGAGAGTTAATAATAGCAAAACTTAGTTTATAATACTGTCTTAAGGTTTAATTGAGTGATACGTGTATTCTTCATCAAGGAAATGGAAATAGATTTTGCATTAAACTGATCTGGTTGATTATTCAGACTTGTTTATTGACTGTCAGTATCAGTGATATAAGTTAAAATCAGAGGTCAATAATCTTTGGTTGACAGGTTAAAGACCATATTTAGGGTGATTGCAAGTGGTCCATGGGGGCAGTGAGGGCAGCCTCACTCTGTCCAGATCTCCTCAAAACAGTCAGTGCCTAGCCAGACCCTCACTCTATGTCCATTTGGTGAACCAGTAACAATTTCATGAATATATTAAAGCAGTTACTTCATTTATAATCAGATAATATTTCCTGGGGTCCCATGATGTGGCATTGTACAATTCTCTATGTTTGTTTTCATATATATTCCACTCAATTTAAAAGTTCATGGTTCCATCTTCAGGCCTCTAAGAAAATACATGGAAATTATATTTATATTATGATCACAAAATTAGTAATACAATCTGTAGAAATTTGGAAGATACTAAAAAGTATATGGGAATAAAAGATCACCCATAACCTTACATCCAGGAGTAAATATCCTAAATATATTAATTTTTTTCCTCATCTTTTCTATAAAAATGTTTTAATGGAGAGGAATTAAAACCCATATAAAATTTTATAAGAAATTTTTGAATTTGAATTTTATTCTTAAAAGATACATATAAACTTATAATCTTCAAATACTAATTCTTTAACTATCATTCACTAGGTTTTTACCTATAGTATATTTACATAATTATAATCAGGATGTACAGAAAATTTTGTGCATTTTTTTATTCATGCCATTTCATATATTTTTTTCTGTCTTGTTAGTGTCCCAAATTATTACTCCTAGTGATTACGTTATTCCATTATATTGATGTCCAAATTAAGTTTTGTAAAGACTACTCTGACCCAGGGAAATGGAATTCACTTCATCTGGGTTTTCTGTCTCATAAGAATATTTTTGAGGCCAGGATAATAAAAGATAAGACAGTTCACTAAGAGAAGTTTTGAGTTATCTATTCCTAGGGAGTTTTGGGAAGAGAAGTAATCATATGTGATAATGTCAGAGTATTGTGAAAAGGCAGCGTTTTGGACTGTTTCATTCTTTCATAGTTCCTCTTTGATTTCTTTCTTTTTTTTTTTTAAGGTAAAGCATTTCTTCCTGGAGTTTTTATCACCCATACCACGTAGATGGAGAGTAAAAGGAATGTGACTGAATTCATTTTAATAGGTCTTACACAGAACCCCAAAATGCAGAAACTAGCATTTGTGGTACTTTTGATTCTATACATATTAACGCTCTCATGCAACCTGCTCATTGCAGTTACCATTACCACCAGTCATGCTCTGAACTCCCCATGTACTTCTTCCCGATCCACATTTCCTTGATAGATGCAATTTCTTCTTCTTCTTCAGCTCCTGAGCTGATTGTGCACTCCTTTCATGAGAAGAAAACTATCTCCTTTAATGGGTGTGTGGCTCAAGTCTATGCAGAACACATTTTTGGTGCTACTGAGATCATCCTGCTGATGGTGATGGCTATGACTGCTACATGGCCATCTACAAACCTCTGCACTATACAACTGTCATGAGCCACAGGCTGTGCGTTCTCCTCCTGGGAGTGGCCTGGGCTGGAGGATTTCTCCATGCAGCCATTCAGATCCTCTTTATATTCTGGCTGCCTTTCTGTGGCCCCAATGTCTTCGATTATTTCATGTGTAACTTGTACCCTGTGTTGAAACTCATCTGCGTGAACACTCATACCCTTGGTTTCTTTGTTGCTGCCAACAGTAGGCCCATCTGCCCGTTAACTTCCTTTTCTTGGTGGCCTCCTATGTGGTTATCTTGTGCTGCCTAAAGAAATATAGCTTGGGGGGGGAGGTGCAAAGTCCTCTCTACCTGTATCTCTCACATCACAGTAGTAAAGTCTTATCTTTTGTGCCCTGCATATTTGTGTATCTGCGCCCAGTGATCACTCTGCCCATTGATAAAGCTGTGACTGTCTTTTATACCATGGTGGCCCCTATGTTAAATCTTTTAATCTAAGCCCTCAGAAATGCAGAGGCTAAAAATGTTATGCAGAAGCTCTGCTGGAAAAAAATTGACTTCAGATAATGATTAAACAGGATCATTGAGCATTGCAGGTAGAAGTAATAGAATTAATTTAGTCCAAGCCTCTTGATCTATAGATGAAGACATCAGCTCTAACAAGAGGTCGGATAATGCTTGCAGGTAGCCACTTCCGTGCAGAGCTAAAGCTTGGACTGGAATCCAGAAATACTGTCTCCCATCCTGCACTCTTGTCATCACAACTTGCTATTTCTTAACCAATAAATGTTTATCTATTACCTGGAAATCTGAAACACCTTTAGAAGCTAAAAAATGTGAACGTAGAATATTTGATTGGTATGAAAATAATCTTATTATGTAACATTGAGATGTTGGTTATGATTGATAATTGAAAATAACATGTTTAATGATATTCCTTTACTTGGGATTGTGGCCTCAAAATAATATAAATTCTTTGTTTTGTAAAATTTTGTTCATTAAATCTTGGTTCTATAGTAAAAAGAGACACTGTTTATCAAATTCCTATAAGGCTGAATTGTATTAGGTATTTTCTATATTGTATCAGTCAAGGTCCAATCAGGGGGCAGACCACATAGTAATTTGAACAGGGAAAGTTTGAATACAATTATTAATTACATTAGGGCATTAACTAGAAAAGTGTGATGAGTACTCTAAAGAATGTCCTGAGACTGAGAAATGAACGTCCAAGGAGGGATCCCATTTAGAAGGTGGAAGTCCTCCCCAAGGCTGGGATTCCAATCTTTTGGAGAAGGTCTACTTATTGCCCTTTGAACAGAAGAGAAGTTCACTGAGTTGTCATGGGCCAGAACTAGTCCCTGGTAGCTGGACTGAGGCTGGCAGGGAAGAAAGGGCCTGGGAAGCTGGGAGCAGCCCACTGTGGTGTTGCTGGGCTGAGCTGACGTACAAGGAACTGTGGCTTGGATTGGCAAGCAGGAAAGAAACCTCTAGGGTAGAGGTGGACCAAGGCTGGCACGAAAAATCTACTGTGGTTCAGATCATCTGTGTTGGGAACCTGATCTCCTGGGTGTTTGTAGATTCACTGGAATCTGACCACAGAGGTGCCACTGAAACTCAATGGGAAACTGTGCATGAAGGTATCAGTGTCAGCACCACCGGATATCTCTCCTGCTCCCCATCCACCCTCCCCCACAAAAAAAGAAAACACACACTGTTGGAAGCTACATCAGAGCAAGATGAAAAGACAAGCAAATTCAAAAAGTTTATTCCTAAGAACACAGTCAATAAGCTTTTTAAAATGTTTTCTTCTAGTGGTTTTATAGTTTCAAGTCTTACATTTAAGTATTTAATCTATTTTGAATTGATTTTTGTCTGTAGTGTAAGATAAGTGTCCAGTTTCATTCGTTTGCAGGTGAATATCCTCTTCTCCCAATACCATTTATTGAAAAGATTATCCTTTCCCCATTAAGTAGTTTCGGTATCCTTGTCAAATATTAATTGACTGTATACGCAAGGGTTTATTTCTGGGTTCTTAATTCTGTTTCATTGATCTAGGTGTCTGTTTTTATGCCAGTATCATACTCTTTTGATTACTATAGCTTTGAAACACAGTTTCAAATCAGGAAGTGCCAGTGTGATGCCTTCAGCTTTGCTCTCCTTTCTCAGGACTGGTTTGGTTATCCGGGTCTTTGGTTATTTCACACATATTTTAGGATTGTTTGTTCTATTTCTGTGAACAATGTCACTGGAATTTTGATAGGGATTTCATTGAATCTATAGACGGTTTTTGGTAGTTTGGATGTTTTAACAATATTAATTCTTCCAATCCATGAACACAGGGTATCTTTTCATTTAATTGTATTTTTTTCAATTTCTTTCATCAATGTCCTCTAGTTTTCACTGTAGAGATCTTTCACTTCCTTGGTTAAATTTGTTCCTAAGTATTTTTATTACTATTATTATTTTTAGGAAGATTAGCCCTGAGCTAACGTCCGTGCCCATCTTCCTCTACTTTATATGTGGGACGCCTGCCACAGCTTGGCTTGATAAGCAGTTTGTAGGTCCACACCAGGGATTCAAACTGGTGAACCCTCGGCCGCCGAAGTGGAGCTTGCAAACTTAACTGCTGTGCCACTGGGCTGGCCGCTTATTTTATTATTTTTGATGCTAATGTAAACGGGATTATTTTCTTGATTCATTTTTTGTATAGTTTATTGTTGGTGTAAAGAAATGCAATTAATTTTTGTTTGTTGATTTTGTATCCTGTATCTTTACTGAATTTGCTTATTAGTTCTAACTTTTTTGGTAGCGTTTTTAGGGTTCTCTACATCTACGGTCATGTTCTCTGCAAGTGGGTAATTTTACTTCTTTCTTTCCGATTTGGATGCCTTTTATGTCTTTTTCTTGTCTGTTCTTGCTAGTACTTCTAGTACTATGTTGAATAGAAGTGGTGAGAGTGGGCTTCCTTGCCTTGTATCAGATCTTAGAGCAAAAGCTGTCAGTTTTTCCCAGTTTATTATCATGTTAGCTGTGGACTTTGTGGGCATTTCATAAATGGTCTTTATTATGTTGAGAAAATTGCCTTCTTCTTTTTTTTTTTTCTTTGTGTGAGGGAGATTCACCCTGAGCTAACATCCATTGCCAATCCTCCTCTTCTTTTGCTTGAGGAAGATTAGCCCTGAGCTAATCTATGCCAATCTTCCTTTACTTTGTATGTGGGATGCCTCCACAGTGTGGCCGATGAGTGGAGTTTGTTCGCACCCAGGATCTACACCTGGGATCTGAACTTGTGGACCCTGGGCCATGGAAGTGGAGCGTGTGGAACTTTAACCACATGGCTGTTGGGCTGGCCCTGGAATTTCCTTCTAAATTTATTTTGCTTGGAGTTTTTATCATGAGAGGGTGTTGAACTTCGTCAAATGCTTTTTTCTCTATCTATTAAGATGATCATGTGGTTTTTATCTTTCATTCTGTTAAACTAGTGTATCACATTGATTTACATATTTTAACCAATCTTGTATGCCAGGGATTAATCCCAATTGGTTTTGGTGTATAATCTTTTGGGTGTGTTAAATTCAGATGACTGGTATTTTATTAAGGTATACTTCTTATTCATAATGCTTGACCAATAAAATTTCTGCATCCCTGTATGTCTGAAAATGTATTTATTTTATTCTCATATTTGAATTCTATATTGCATGGTATAGAACTAAAGGTTACAGTTATTTGCCCTTTAGAACATTAAAGACTTTTTACCATTAACTCCCAATTTCTAGTTTTGTGGACAAAATGTCTGATGCCAGGCTGATTTTTATTTCCTTTATAGCCTGTTTTTATTTTATAGATTTAGTATCCTACTGAATTCCTAATAATATAGAAATTGCTATGTTTAGAGTTCTATTTTGGCATCGTTCTTTTTTGGTTTTCTTCCTAAAAATATCAAAATGGCTATGGATCTTTTGAGAGACTACTGATGACTACCCATGGTTGACAAAATTATGCAAAATTATGTAATAATTTTTTGGCTTTAATTTCCATCTGTGTGCTCAAGGCTTCTACATTTCTATGACCTACATCTTTCTGAGGATCAGAAACGTATATTTGATTGTATGTAGCTACTTGAATCTCATTCAGTACATTAAAAACACATTTATCTTCTCTCTGTTCCATCCATCCAGTAATCTAAGTCAGAAACTGGGTGTTACCCATGACTCTTCTATCTCTAACATCTGCTATCAAGTTCTTTTGTTTAGAACTCCTAAATATTTAAAAACCCTTCTCTATCGCTCTGTTAGTTTGGGTTCCCTGGATGCAGACTTTGAGATGGGGATTTTTATGAAGGTGATTTATAAGCAGGAGGGGTTCAGGGAAGCTGACTATGGCAGGGGAAAGAAAAGATGTGGTCACAAATGGATTCCAGTTTCAGCCTGGAGCCACAGGAGCTCTGGAGTATACACTGTACCAGTGAACTGGTTCCACCTTGAGGCAATGGAGCCAGGCATTTTTACTCCCACTCCAGTCATTCATTGGCCACTTGTAGGTCCTGGGATGGTTTATCAAATTCTGCATCTTCACTGGAACCACCAGAGGACAGGCCTCCATCCTTTCACACCGAAATCATTACAGCAACCTCCAAACTGCTCTCCTGCTGTCAGTCTCGTCTCCTGCAAACCATTTCCCATACTGTAACTAGTTATCATTCTAAAACTCAAATCTAACTGCATCATTCACTAGCTTAAAAAAGCTTTCAATATTTTCTTCCTGGTACCAGTTTGATCCTCCCCATTCTTGTCTCTCCAACTTCATATCTTGCCCTTTACCATTGTACAAGCTCAGTGTCCAGCATGATTTCCAGCACACAGTGGGGGGGTTCAATACATAATTGTTGAGTGAAAGGATGAATTAATAACCACAGCCATATTGAACTAATTAGGTTTTCGGCATACTCTTTTTCACCTCCCGGACTCTTTTATATATTCTATTTGCTAGAATGCTCTTTCAGCCTCATGCCTATTCTCTGCCAACCAACTTCTTTTCATCCATTGGGTCTGATTTTTGATGACTTTTCATCTAGAAATCTTTTCCTGAGCCTGCATATCTTAGTTGTCTGTTACTCTAGTGTGGTTTCATAGTACCCTGTACTTCCACTGTTTTATCATTTATAACACTGTTGTAATTTTCTGCTCCTTCTTGGGAGTTTTTCAGTGGATACTAAGCTCTGTGAAGTCTTTATTCACCCCTGAAGGCTAAGCAGCTATCGATGTGCCTGATACATCCCTTGGCCTCAAAAATATTTGTTGATAATGAATGAAGGATGGAGGAGTGAAATGAATATATTTATCCTGAAGTTGCTTTGTGTATATATGGAGCAAGATATTTTTAAAACAGCTTTTAATAATGAAATGTTACCAAAAGGTAAACTGATTAACAGAAAAATATACCATAAACAGCTCATATTAACAAGGTAATAAGTTCTCCTCAGAGCAGGGAGAGTATCAAGGTAAACTGTTTGCTCATATGCTGAGAATTATAGTTTCAATTTCTTTCTCAACCTCATTTAAGCCAGAGTAAGAACAAACTGTAGCTCCCCCAAGGGTTCTAGGCAGAATTCTCCTTATAGACGAATCGGATAAAAGTGTGAAAGAATTCCCTGGGTTTCAGTACTACTTTCTTATTCTTCATTTATTGAATTGATTCACGTTCCTTTATACTTTCACTTATTCAATCAATATTTATTGTGTGCTGGACATCATTCTACCGTGTAGAAGGTGTTGGTATATAGCAGGCAAGTACGTGACAGAGGATGGCTGAATATTTAATAAGTAAAAACTCCTGTCGGGCCTCAAAATAATCTTTCATTTGAATCACTGCTCTTTCTGATGTGTTATCAGCATAAGATGGGTGATAAGAGTAACACAAAATGGTTCTTAAGCTACAAGGAAATTTAGAAACGTGGTATAGTCTTCATTACCTAACCCTCAGAGGTTAAATGGTCAAAGCTTTTACAGCCCTAAAGTAGTTACACACCAAAATGTTACAGGCAACATAATACAATCAATTGTGATATATAAAAACTGGCACAGATATTAATGAAAACATTAAATTAATATATACTTTGTGTCCAGCACAGTCCCTGGCTCAACAAATGGTAACAGTATAATTATCTCATCTGTCATATTGTCTATAGCTAACAGCAGATAAGGACATGATCTGGGAAATCAGTCAATTCTGGTTACTGGCTTTCCAATATGTCTATTTTAATACCTTCCCCTTTCTCTCCGTTTCCTCACCTGTAAAATGGTGGTGATGGCAATACTTAACTCTGGATTTTTACAGAAATTACTGTTCAATAACAATATATTCTTATTTCTTTAATTTGCTATAAGGACAGCCTGTGAATCCACATATATGGTTGAAGGTAGAAAATCTATACTCTAATTTGGTAGAGTTTTTTAAATATGGGAAGAGTGGTCCCAGGTTATATATTTTTTTTCTCTTTACTGCACCATTTCTTCTCCACTCAATGCAGAATCTAAGATTCATAGCTGCTAATTTTATTCTTTATTCCCTAAGTGTGCCTTACTGAAATCATCTCCTGTGTCCTTTTGGCTCTTGCCTCAGTTGAATCAATGTTGGTCTCCAGGCACATTTATTTCTCACGTGAAATAGCTTTCCTATGACACAACTTCCCAATAGCATTTTTCATCTGGGCATTTCTCAAGGTATAGATTAAAGGATTTAACATGGGAGTTATGATATTGTAGGATACAGCAACTGCTTTATCAATTGATAAAGTAGCTGCAGGTTTCATGTACACAAATATACAAGGCACAAAGAATAAGATGACCACTGTGATGTGGGAGGCACAGGTGAAGAGGGCTTTGCGCCTTGCCTCCAAGCTGTAGGTCCTTAGGGAGTGCAGGATGGCCACATAGGAGACCATCAAGAGAAGGAATTTTAACAGGCAGATGAACCCACTGTTGGCAGCAACAAAGAGCCCTAGAGTGTGTGTATCAGTGCAGGCAAGATTAAGCAAAGGATTCAGATCACACATAAAGTGATCTATGACATTAGGGCCACAGAAGGGTAATCGGAAGATGAAGAGGATTTGTATGGTTGCATGAAGAAAGCCTCCCACCGACACCACTCCCACTAGCAGGACACACACCTGCCAATTCATTATAATTGTGTAGTGCAAGGGCTTGCAGATGGCTACATAGCGGTCATATGCCATCACAGTGAGCAGGATGCTCTCAGAACCTCCAAAAAAATGTTCCCAGAATATTTGGGTCATGCATTCATTAAATAGGATGGTCTTCTTTTCATGGAGTGAATCTATGATCTGTTTGGGGGTACTGACAGAAGGATAGCAGGCATCAATAAAGGAGAGATAAGCCAGGAAAAAGTACATGGGAGACCCCAGTGATGGACTGGAGGTGATGGTGACCAAGATGAGCACATTTCCTACCACAGTGATGATGTAGATGACAAAAATCAGAGCAAATATGATTTTCTGCATCTTTGGATTCTCTGTGAGCCCCAGTAGAACAAACTCTGTCACGTTGTTCCTGTTTTCCATGAGTTTCATGTGGTGGTTAATTATAGTAACTGAAAAGAAAAAATTTTTATTAATGTAACTTTGAATTTATGAAACTTTCTATTCTAATATTTAATAAATTCTTGGATTCTGTTGAGTTTTGAATTCTTTTGAGGTTAGTTTTTTTTTTTTTTTGGTATTTATTTGTGTGTGCACTGGAAATAAAGACTCTGAGTTCTTGAAGATTACTCAAATTGCCTCCAAGGGGAAGTCTTTGTTAAGGTTACAGACATTAGGAACTTTGTAAACACACAGGCAGGAGACCACCTGTGGACACTTAATCATCCCAGATGACTAAGAATTTAACTTGAAGTAGTAGACTGCACACACAGTGACAGGCAAGCCTGAAAAGGAAGTAGAAGATAGATGTCAAGACCATAAATGCAAAGCTACAGAACTTTCCTTTAATCTCTAGGAAATGGGAAACCACTAAAGGTTATTGAGAATATGAGTGGAAGGATGAAGAGGAATTTGAAGAAGGGGAATCTTAGATATTATTCTAGTAAAGATCTTTGTGTGTCTCGGATGAAATGGGCTGAGGTTCAGTAAGGGGGTGAAAGGCAGACACAGGACTCCCTGTGATATCCTGCCCAAGACCAAGCAGCTAATAAAGCACAGAAGCAAGATTGGGTCAGATTATACTTGTTAATTTTTTCCCTCCAAATTCTTAACCTGTATGCCCTATATCGTTAACATTATAATAAAAAATATTCAACTAGTAATCTTTTTTGATATGGCCATAATAATTATAATTACTTTAATACTACTTGAGAGGCAAGATTGTATAGAACAATTCCATCAGCGCACACACATGCAACATACTGCCACTGACATATTGGAACTCCGAAATGTTAAGAAAAATGTGATGCTGCTTTCTGTGAATAATCCTTTTATCCTGGCCTCTCCATAAGCCCCAAATATTCCTTCTTCCATCCCCCTCCAAAAAATGGGCTCCCACACAATATCAGAAAAAATTTTCCCAATGGTTAAGTGTATTGGTTTAAGAATCAAACAGACCACATCAGAATCCTAGTTCTTCTACTTGTAATATCTTTTATCTGGGGTGTATTACTTTGGCACCTTACATTCCTAGTTTTCTCTTCTATAAAGTGAGAATAATAATAGCCACCTCACACGTTGTTATGAGAATTATTTGAGGGAACATGTATGACACATCCACCACAATATCTGGGACACACATAGAACTTTCATTTTATGACTGTATGCACCTAAGAGATCGGAAGAACTGGCCGTTTGATCAATAATACAGAGAAACATTTACCTATGCAATGAGCTCAGGAAGAATTGTCTCTAATTTTACCCTCAAAGAATCAGAGACTCATATTATCCATAGCAATTGATCCCAGGAAGTACTCTCCATGTTTGCGCTTGGACTAAACAGTTGATGATTTATGATATTTCAAATTCACATTTATGTCTTTTGTGTATGCATAGTGTAGTCAAATTTTGCTTTTATTCTCATGATTAGTCTTGCTATTAAAGGAGATGTCTCATGGCAAAAGCATGGTATCTTGTGTCAGAGAGCTGGGTCCTACAATTTGCTTAATTTCTATGAGCCTCAACATTTTCAACTGTCAGATTAGGTTAATGACAATTAAGAATTATCTTTTAAAGAATTGAAAAATAATGAGTACTATATATGGAAAGTAACAATCTTTAATAAGCATCAGCACTATTGAAAGACTTACCTTAGCAGTCTTAGATGATCTTAATGATGTTTGTGGGTGTCCAGAAACAATTCCATATTCAAATTGACTGCCACTTGTAATAAGTGACTTGCAGCATGAAAGATATGTCGTGCTTGGGGAGAGCCTCTTCAGATAATTAACTATCAAATGAATAGCTGTTAAGAAATTGTATACATTGAACTTGTGCAATATTTTTGTTATATCAATTTACCTCAATAAACCCCAATAAAAAAGAAAGTGTCCTTATGAATCTAGATCTTTCCATCTAGCCTAAAGCCTCAAAAGTTTTTCAAAGAAAACCTGTTTTCTGGTTTTGAATTTAGAATGGATTCACTTGAAACACTGTGGAGAAATGATCTTCCGTATACGGCTCTGGTCCTGCAGAGGAAGAGGCCCACAGTGTAGAGGAAACACATTCTAAATGTTTACTCTGCCCATAAAGATTCTTGCTCTGGAGAGGTGAACAACAACCAAAACGTTTTCACCTTGCTCCGTGGAGACATTTATAATAAGAAAGTTTCCATGAGAATTAAGGAACTTTGTCTTTTATCAGCTATTTTTCTCTCCCAGGAATTAATTATCTCCTTTGCTGGAAAGCCTTTGTCTTAGAAACAGGTATTCTGGAGAGACCTATTTGAGAAACACTCATTCTTGAGTGAGGAATTATGTTCCTACATGTGGAACCTAAGAATGTGGGAGCCCCCTTTGTCTATCGGAACCTGGGTTGTTAACAAAGCTGAATGTCCAGTGAATAACAAGATATGATAGCAAGGTGGCCTAATTCCAGCATGTGGAGCTGTGATGTAGTTTCCCTGTTGACTCAGGTCACAGAAGTTTCTATCTTCTTATCAATGTTAAACTTTTATTGGAAAACCACTGCTGATCGTTTGAGAGTTAGATCAGTGAGGGTTTAAAATTAATGGTGGCCATCTTAAAATTCTTGACTCTAAAAGTTCATTTTTCCCCAGATTTATTAAAATGTCATGGACAAATAAAATTGTATATATTTAAGGTGTAGAACTTGATATTTTGATATAAGTATATATTGTGAAGTAATCGCCAAAATCAAAATATTTAACATATTCATCACTCACATCATTACTATTTTTTTTGTGCGTGTGGCAAGAACACTTAAGATTTATCCTCTTAGCAAATTTTAAGTATGCGATACAATATTATTAACTATGATTGCATTGCTGTACAATAGATTTCCAGAAATTATTCATCTTGCGTAACTGAAACTTTGGTCCCCTGGTCAACATCTCCCTATTTCTCCACCCCCTGCCTTTGGCAATCAGCATTCTACTCTCTGCTTTTGTAAGTTTGAATATTTTAGATTCCACAAATAAGTAAGAACATACAGTATTTTTCCTTGTCTGGCTTATTTCACTTAGCATGATGTCCTCCAGGTTAATTTGTCACAAATGGCAAATTTCCTTCTTTTTTAATGATTATGTGATATTCCATTGTACATATATACCTCAGCCATCAACAGACATAGGTTGTTCCCATATCTTGGCTATCAGGAATAATGCTGCAATAAACACGAGTGCAGATATCTCTGAGATATTGATTTCAATTCCTTTGGCTATATGCCCAGAAGTGAGATTGATGGATCAAAAGTAGTTCTATTTTTAATTTTTTGAGGAACCTCCATACTATTTTCCATAACGGCTGTGCCAATTTACATTCCACCAAGCTTGCACAAGGGTTCCCTTTTTTCTGCATCCTCAACACTCATTACCTTTTGTCTTTTTGACAATTACTGTTCTTACGAATGTGAGTTGATACCTCATTGTGGTTTTGATTTGCATTCCCCTAATGATTAGTGATGCTAAACACTTTCTAATATTCCTGTTGGCCATCAGTATGTCTTCTTTTGAGAAATGCCAATTCAGGTCTTTTTCACATTTTTCTTTTTCTTTTGGCTGAGGAAGATTTGCCCTGAGCTAACGTGTTGCCAATCCTCCTCTTTTTTTTTTTCTTGAGGAGGATTAGCCCTGAGCTAACATCTATGCCAGGCTTCCTCCACTTTACACGTGGGACACTGCCACGGCATGGCTGATGAATGGAGCAGGTCCACGGCCCCGGACCTGGGCCATCAAAGTGGAGTGCATGGAACTAGCCACAGGCCCTGGCCCTCCTTTGCCCATTTTTGAATCAGGATGTTTGTGGTTTTGCTATTGAATTTATATGTTCATTGTATATTTTAGATATTAACTCCTTATCACATATATGGTTTGCAAATATTTTCTCACATTCATTGGTTTCCTTTTCACTCTTGATTGTTTCCTTTGCTGAGCAGAAATTTTTTAGTTTGATGCAATCCCACTTGTTTGTCTTTGCTTTTGGTGTCATATCTAAAAAATCATTGCCCAGACCAATGTCAAGAAGATTTTTCCCTATGCTTTCTTCGAGTTTTATGGTTTCAGGTCTTATGCTTAATTCTTTAATCTATTTTGAGTTGATTTTTGTATATGGTGCAAGATAAGGGTCCAATGTTGTTCTTATGAATGTGGATATCCAGAGTTCCCAAACCATTTCTTGAAGAGACTATCCTTTCCCCATTGTATGTTCTTGGTAGCCTTGTTGAAGTTTAGTTGACTGTATATGCATGATTTAATTTCTGGAGTCTGTATTCTATTCCATTGGTCTATAAGTCTGTATTTTTGTCAGTACTCACTGTTTTTATTATAGTAGCTTTGTAATATACTTAAAAATCAGAAATTGTGATGTCTCCAATTCTATTCTTCTTGCTCAAGATGGCTCTGGGCATTCCAATTTCTTTTGTTGTTCCATATGAATTTTTATGGAAAGGTGTTTTCGCTTTTCTTGCAGGGCTATGGAATAGCCAAAAACCTTAGAAGGCTCCTGATTACAATTATTTCTGGCACTTATGGGCTGGTCAGTATGGAATATTAGACAGCATTAAAAGTGTGGGAAGATATATAAAAGACAATAAAAAAGTTCCAGTTCCACATCTTTGTCACTTGTAATTACTACTAGTTGTTTTTCCTTGAGTCATTCCAAGAGGTATGTCATGGTAAGTTGTTGTGGTTTTAATTTTTCTTCCCTAATGCTAATGATGTTGGGCATTCTGTTTCTCATGTTCTTATTGACTATTTGTATATCTTCTTTTGTGGTATTTCTGTTCACGTCTTTTATACTTTTTAAAAATAGGGTTTTAAAAAATTTATATATTTAATATATTTATTTAAATTTTCTCCTGCTCCATGGATCGTCTTTTCAGTCTTAAAAATGATGACATCTGATGAGTAGAACATTTAAGATTACAGTAAAGTCCAATTTTTCATTAATTCTTGCATTACATACTTATCACATCATATGAAATAAATATTGGTCTATTTTTAATAGATTTTATCATTATTATTATTATTTTAGATTAAGCTTTACTACGTGTGTCTCTGACTCATTTAGACTTAGTTTTTGTGTATGGTGTGAGGTAGTTGCTACTATTTATTTTTTTTCCCTATAGATATCCAATTGACAGCATAATTTGTTTAAAAGTCTATTCTTTAACCATTGAATTACCTTGACGTTGTTGTAAAAGAATGAGCATAATTAAGTTTATTTCTGGACATTCTATTGTTTCTGAACATAGTTATATGTTTTTCCTTATGCCACTCAATATTGATTACAGGAGTTTAAGGGTAAGCCTTGAAATTAGGTAAAGTTCACCAACTGTGTTCTTTTTGTCAGAGTGCTTTGCTATTCTAGGCTCTTTCAAATTTCTACATTTCTGTATAAATTTCAAAGTAAATTTACCAATTTCTCCAGCAATCTTCTTGGGATTTTGATTGGAATTGTATTCAAAATTTAGAATTGGTACGTTAAGCATGTTGGGTTTTCTGTTCCATCTAACGTCGTATATCTCTCTATTTATGCATTTAATTTTATCAGTGGTGTTTTCTAGTTTTCATGCACAGATGTTGAATATATTTTAAAAATGTAACCCTAATATTTCACTTTAAAAAAAGTCATTGGACATAGTATTTTGTTTCTAACTTCAATTTCTAATTGTTGCTATTGTAGAAATACAATAGATTTTTTATATTGACGTTGTGACCTGCATCTCTGCTGAATTCACTGATTAGGCCAATTAGTTTTTTAAGTGTATTTAACATTTCTCCATACATAATTATTCCATCTACACAAAGATACATATTTACAATTTTGCTTCTTCCTTTCCAATCTGTGTCTTTTCTTTTTCTTTTCTTACTGCAATGATTAGCACCAGAGTAAAATATATAATAGTAATGGTGAGTGGATATGCTTTTCTTGTTCCTATTCTTAGAGGGAGTGTATTCATCATTAATATGATGGAAATTATGGATTTTATATAGATGCTCTTTATTAGGTTGAGTAAGTTGTTTTCTAGTCTCCATTTGCTAACATTTAAAAAAAAAATAAATCTGGGCTGAAATTTATCAATTTTTATGCATCTCTTCAAATAATCATGTGGTTATTCTCCTTCATTCTGTTACTTTAGTGACTTACATTGAATGATATTTGAATGTTAAATCAACCTCTTATTCATTGGCAAACTCTACATGATTATGATGTATTATTATTTTTAAAAATCATTGATGATTTGATTTACTGATATTTTGTTAAATGTCTTTTGCATATACTCATAGGGATATTTGTCAATTTCTTTCTTTTAATGTCATTTGGTATTTAGACAATGCAGGCTTCATATAATAAAATGCATAGGGTTTTCTCCTTTGTGTTCTGAAAGAGTTTGCATAGGTATTATTTATTTTTTAAATATTATTATGGGATTCAAAAGTGAAGCCATTGGGCCTGTGATTATTTTTGAGAAGGATTTTAATTACAAATTCAATGTCTTTGGCTGATATGAATCTATTCAGGTTTTCTATTTCTTTGTCAGTTAGACTTTGTAATACTTTTACAAATAATTGGTTTTTAAGTTGTCAAGTTTATTAGCTTTAATTTATCACAATATTTCCTACTATCAAGTTAATGTCCATAGAATCTGTAATGTTGTATTATCTTTCATTCTTGATATGAATGATTTGTGTCTTCTATCTCTTTCATCCTTTTTCTCCATCACTCCCTCCTCTATATGCCTCCTCATTATTCTAGCTAAGTCTTTGTCAATTTTATTTAAGCTTTTTAAAGAGCCAGCTTTTTATTCACTGATTTTTTTCTACTATTTTTTTGTTTTCTACATCATTGAGTTTTTGTTCTTATCCTTATTATTTCCTTTCTTCTCCATTCTTTCTTCTTTATTTTGTCTGTTTTTTCTACATCTGTAGCTCAAAATCTTTGATAATTAATTTTAAATATTATTCCTTTTCTAATATATACATTTTATGGTCCAAATTAACCCTGATATGTTGTGCTTTCAATTTAATTTATTCAAAATATTTTTTAGTTGTCTTGTGATTTTTTTTAATTGAGATAAAACTTATCATTTAACAATTTAAAAGTGTACAGTTCATTGTCTTTTAGTACATTCACAATGTTGTGCCATCATTACAGGTATATAACTGTTTAACATTTTCATCTCTCTATACAAATTAAGCAGTCACTTTCCATTTCTTCCTTTCCCTAGACTCTGGTTAACCACTAATCTGCTTTCTGTTTCTGAGGATTTGCTCATTTTAGATATTTCATATACATAGAATTATACAATGTTTTGCCTTTTGTGTCTGTCTTCTTTCACTTAGCATAATGTTTTCAAGGTCCGTCTATGTTTTAGCATTTAAAAGTATTTCATTCCTCTCTGTAGCTGAATAATATTCTATCCTATGGATATACCATGTTTGGTTATCTGTTAATCAGTTGACAGAGATTTGAAATATTTTTACCTTTTGTCTATTGTGAATATTGCTGCTGTGAGAACTTTGTACAAGTCTGTTTGAACACCAATTTTTAATTATATTAGGTATATACTTGGGAGTGGAATTGCTGGGTCACATGATAATTCTGTATTTAACTTTTTGAGGAACCATCAACTATTTTCTCACAGCTATGGACAATTTTACATTTCTATCAACAATAATATGAGATTTCCAATTATTCCATCTTTTCCAACACTTGTTAATTTCCTTTTTTAAAAAATTATAGCCATTTAAAAGATGTGGAGTGTATCTCATTGTGATTTTTCTTTGCATTTCCTTAATGACTAACAATATCAAGTGTATTTTTATATGCTCATTAGCCATTTGTTTATCTTATTTGCAGAAATGCCTATTTGAGTCCTTTGCACATTTACAAGTTGGGTTTTCCTTTTTTTTTGTTGAGTGATATGTTATTTACATATTCTTGATACAAGATGCTTATCAGATATATGATTTGCAAATATTTTCTCTCATTCTGTGAGTTGACTTTCACTTTCTTGATAGTGTCCTTTGAGAAATATGATGTTTTAATTTTGATAAAATCCTATTTATCTACTTTTCTTTAGTTGCTTGCACTTTTGTTGCCACATTTAATAAACCATTGCTAATATAAGGCCATAAAAATTTGTTCCTATGTTTTCTTCGAAGAGTTTTATAGTTTTAGCTTACACTTTGATGTTGGATCCATTTTGAGCTAATTTTTGTACATAGTGTGATTTAGGAGTCTTAATTAATTCTTTTGTATTTGGACATCCAGTTGTCCTGGCACCATTTGTTGAAGAGATTATTCTTTCTCTAATGAATGGTCTTGATTGCTTTCTAAAAATTCAATTGACGATATATGCATGGGTTTCCTTCTGGACTCCCAATTCTATTCTTTTTATCTATATGTGACTTCTTATGCTTTTACTATGCTGTTTTAATTCCTATAGCTTTTAATAAGGTCAGAGATTGGAAAGTATGATATTGTTTGCTTCTTGGGGTTCTTTGCAATGCCCTATGAAATCTTTTCTATTTCTGTAAAAGATGGCTTGGGGACTTTTTTGTTTTAAAGATTGGCACCTGAGCTAACAACTGTTGCCAATCTTTTTCTTTTTTTCTTCTTCTTCTCCCCAAAGGTCCCCAGTACATAGTTGTGTGCATTCTATTTGTGAGTGCCTCTGGTTGTACTATGTGGGACACCGCCTCAGCATAGCCTGATGAGCGGTGCCATGTCCATGTTCAGGATCCGAAGTGGAGAAATCCTAGGCTGTCAAAGTAGAGTGTGCCAACTTAACCACTTGGCCACAGGGCCAGCCCCTGACATTGGGATCTTGATAGTGGTTGCGTTGAATTTGTAGATCACTTTGGGAAATCATCTTAATTATATTAAATCTTCCAGTCTGTGAACACAGAGTGTATTTCTATTTATTTAGATCTTTAATTTATTTAAAAAATGTTTCATATTTTTCAGTGTAAAAGTCTTTCATCATATAGTTTAAATTTGATCTTCAGTATTTTATTCTTTCTGATGCTCTGGTAATGGAATTGTTTCCTTAATTTCATTTTCAGATTGTCCATTGCTAGTGTATAGAAATACAACTGGTTTTTGTATGTTGATCTTGTATCCTGAAATTTTGCTAAACTTCTTCATTAGATCTAATAGTTTGTGTGTGTGTGTGTGTGTATTCTCTAGGGTTTTCTATGTATAAGGTTATTCATTTGCAAATACAGATAGATTTACTTCTTCCTGTCCAGTTTGTATACCTTTTCTTTTGTTTTCTCAAACCTAATTTCCATGGTAAGAACCTATAGTAAAATGTTGAATAGAAGTGTTTAGAGTGGACACAGTTACACTGTTCTAACTTTTAAGAAAAGCTTTTTGATGAGGTGTAGTTTTTTGTTGGTCTTGTGACTTTTCTAAAGTATTTTTACAAAGACTAGTGTCCTAGTCAGCACAATAAAGAAGAAAGAAATGAGAGAGTTTGGAAAGGAATAACTAAACTGTGTATTTGCAAAATTTATAGTTTTGTACACAGAAGAATCATTACTAAAACTAATAAGTGAATATAGCCATATTGCTGTATAAAATGTCAGTATATAAAAACAAATTCTTTATTTATGTCTGCATCAAGAATAAAAACATTGGAAAATTAAATTGAAAAACTGTTCACATTAGATAAAAATGAAAATGTGAATAAATCTAATAGATAATGTGCAAGAATTCTACATGAAAATTTACACTACTGATTTCAAGACTTAATATAAAGATACCAGTAACCAAGACAGTGTGGTATCAACATATGCTAAACACGTGGAACAAGATAAAGAGTCCAGAAATAGGCCAGCAATAAATGGCTAATTGATTTTCACAAAAAGTTGCCAAAGCAATTATTGGGGAAGAGAAAGTCTTTTCAACAAATGATGCTATTTTTCTGAATATTTTTTATGACCCTGAAGTATGTGATTTTTTTTTATTGAAAGAAACATAAAAGGTTTTTCCATAAAGAAAAGGTATATAAATATCAGTATTTAAATTATGAACTGTTGTTCTTAAGAAGAACCTTAAAATAAGTGAAGAGGCAAACTTTAAACTAGGAACTATTTGAAAGCTATTTAAATCACTAAGGACTATTGTTTAGAATACATAACAAACTCTGCAAATGGAAAATAAAAAAGACAAATAAAAAAATGGGACGTGAGCAGGCATTTCAGCAAAAAGAAAGATATAGGGAATAAACGTGAGATAATAATCAACTCATTAGTAATTATGGAAATGCCAATCTAACCCACAATGAGATAACATTCTATATCCACTTAATTTGCAAAAGTTAAGAAGTTTGAGACTACCATGTGATGTAGAGGATATGAACCAATGGGATGTCTTTTACATTGCTGCCCCAGGTGTATATATTGATACAACTACTTTGGCAAAGATTTTGGCATTATCTAGCGATCTTGAACATTCACAGAAACTCAATTCATAAGTTCAACTCCTATATATATGCTTAAGCAATACTTGGTACATGTACATCTGAAGTTGTGTACCATAGTCTTTTGCAGCCTGTCAGTAATACTGAAAATGTGGAACTACCCAGAAACCTATCAACCGAAATCGACTGTAAATCACCACCAGAAGCATTGCCTGAATCCAAAGAATGTACCCTAGGGCACAGGAGCTGTGGACTTCAGCACTGCAGGCTTGGAGAACAAACAGCTTCAGGGAGAGACATTGACCAAAATTAGCTGTTCTGTAATGGGAAACAATTCACGAAGAATGTCTGAGAAGGTAGATTTCTTTAGTCACTTGAAAACAGATTCTCAAAGTTTTAGCGGAAATTCCATCTCAAGCTGAGATCCTGTTTTTTGTTTTTAAATTGTTTTTTTAAATTGGTAAAAACATGGCTGTCATTTATTTATTTTTTACTGTGGGTCTATTTACTCCTCAAAACAATCACAAGAATTATTTGTCTCATTTTGAATATGAGAAAAACTGAGGCTGAGAAAGGTTAAGTAACTCCTTTCAAGGTAAGGAAACATATTTACAGCATACCTTAGATTACAGACTGGCTCTGTGCTTATCCAGCGTTTATGTGTTTTAACTAAGCTGTCGTTGCTCGTATTTCAGTGAGTCAGTTATAACTGGGGTTTTTCTGTTGCTCAATGCATTTTAACTCTTTTGTTCAAGTAATTTCCAGCTAATTGACAGTGCCAATGAAAGCATATAGTGCGCTTGGAGATACGTTTGGAAAATATAATTGATTGGAATTAGTTCCTATCAGGATGGAACCACAAATGCAGTTGGTGGGCCCACACAGGTACCTCATTCATTGTTCACATTCACCAGTGATATAGTCCAGCTCAATTCCTCAATTGTTAACTTTCCCAAGTTCTTTCTTACTTATCTAATCTAGATCTTGGATAGTATTTTTTGGCTTCAACTGCAACATCACTTCCTTAAGGATACCTTCCCTGAGCATTCCACCTCCTCCCCTATTTAAGCCATGTCCCCATTGCACATACATAGAGCACTGTCTTTTTTATAGTGCTCATCACTCCTTTTTTTTTTTTTTTTAAATAGTTGAGTTCTTGCATGATCAGAGCAGAGAAACTACCTAGGCTGTGGACGCAGTTTTGTATTTAAATTTCAGTTATGCCACTACTCATTTCTGATCCTGGGTAAGTTACCTAAAGTCATAGTGCCTCAGTTCCCATTTGTAAAATAAGAATAATAATTGTGTCCATCACAAAGAGTACCTCATGTAATGTGTATAATACAGTGCCTGTCATATAGCTCTCAATAGTTAGTCAATGTCATTGTTATTGTTAAACAGTGCTGTCTGGTACACTTTAAGTGTTCAACGAACATTTATTTTAAAAAACTGAAGAATCCAAGTTATGACTGTATCCTGGTGATTTTTCCAGCTTACTGGATGAATTCTAACCCTTGTCAAAATTTCATTGTCTGGTCAGAGGACTGTAGGAAGAACAGAGCAGCATTTGGTTGCCATTTTGGCAAAGCATTCTAAAATTAATTACTCTTCCCTTGAGGAAATAGCACAGAGGAGTCACCCATTTGAATAAAACTCATGTCTTTATATTGTAAGAATTGAAGGAGTTAAGAAGACAGGACTGCAAGAATTTCTTGGCAGAGATAACCACAAAGGCAATGTCTCTCCCTGACCTCCTCTGGCTAGACATGGGATTCTAGTGAAATGAAGGGAGAAGACAGGGTGGGTCCCAAGGACCAAAATATGTGCCTCTGCACTGAGCATAGATGCTCTAAAAAAAAGGCTTGAAGGCATTGACTTCAAGAGATTCCTTGTCAAAGTGACTTTAATCAACTGTTGATGTTTTGGTAATTGAGTTTGCTTTTCTAGCTTTAAAAATGGCTACCATGTTCTTAGGGCCTGTATCAAGGCTCTCAGATCAAGTTCTACAAAAAAAGTTTAAAAACTAAATTTAGATTTAAAAACTAGCTTTAGATTTTATTTTATCATTTTTTTAAAGATTGGCGCCTAGGCTAACAACTGTTGCTGATCTTCCTTTTTTTTTAAATAATAAATTAAGATGATCATGACTCTGGTTGTAAACACCTTGCATTGAAGAAAACCTTAATAGAGTTTGATTTAAGTATTTTAGAGTCTGCAAAGGACCAACTGATAAGAAGTCAGTAGTTTGTGATCCTCAATACTGAGTTGGGCAAAAATAACCTTTTTTCCCAACCAGTTTTTATGTAAGAACAACCTATGATTTATTTATTTGTCAGTATTTGTCTCTGCTCTTGATCCTACAGGCCATAATCAACAAGTGAATTTGGTAAAAAGTTTGGATTTCAAGGGCAGCAATTGTTGGAAATATCACAGCACAACTACTTACAAAATGTCTTTCTTACGTATCGTTCTCAAATTATTCCAAAAATTGAGGAAGAAGGAACCCTTCCTAACACATTCTATGAAGCCCACATCGCCCTGATGTCAAAGCCAGACAGGGACAACACAAAGAAGGAAAATTACAGGCCAATGTTGCTGATGAACATAGATGCAAAAATCCCCAACAAAATATTGGCAAACTGAATACAGAAATATGTTTAAAAAGATCATACACCACGATCAAGTGAGAGTTATACCAGGGACACAGGGATGCTTCAACATCCACAAATCAATCAATGTCATACGCCACATTAACAAAATGAGGAAGGAAAACCACATGATCATCTCAATAGATGCAGAAAAAGCATATGACAAGATCCAACATCCATTTATGATAAAAAGAAAACCACTCCCAATAAAATGAGCATAGAAGGAAAGTACCTCAACATAATAAAGGCCATATATGACAAACCCACAGCCAAAATCATACTCAATGAGGAAAAACTGAAAGCCATCCCTCTGAGAACAGGAACAAGACAAGGGTGCCCATTCTCTCCACTCTTCTTCAATGTAGTACTGGATGTTTTGGCCAGAGTGATTAGGCAAGAAAAAGAAATAAAAGGAATCCAAATATGCAATGAAGAAGTGAAACTCTCACTGTTTGCAGATGACAAGATTTTATATATAGACAAACCTGAAAAATCCATGGGAAAGCTACTAGAAATAATCAACAATTATAGCAAAGTTGCAAGGTACAAAATCAACTTACAAAAATCAGTTGCATTTCTATACTCTAAAATGATCTAACAGAAAGCTATAGTAATCAAAACAGCATGATACTGGTACGAAAACAGACATACGGATCAATGGAACAGAATTGAAAGCCCAGAAATAAAACCACACATCTACAGACAACTAATCTTCAACAAAGGAGGTAAGAACATACAATGGAGAAAGGGGAGTCTCTTCAACAAATGGTGTTGGGAAAACTGGACAGCCACATGTTAAAGAACGAAAGTAGACCACTATCTTATGCCATATATAAAAATAAACTCAAAATGGATCAAAGACTTTAAGGTAAGACATGAAACCATAAAATTTCTAGAAGAAAATATTGGAAGTACACTCTTTGACATTGGTCTTAAAAGGATTTTTTCAAATACCATGTCTACTTGGACAAGGGAAACAAAAGAAAAAGAAACAAGTAGGACTTCACCAGTCTAAAGAGCTTCTACAAGGCAAGAGAAACCAGGATCAAAACAAAAAGACAACCCACCAATTGGGAGAAAATATTTGCGAATCATATATCCAACAAGGGGTTAATCTCCGTAATATATAAAGAACTCACACAACTCAAGAACAAAAATCAAACAACCTGATCAAACAATGGGCAGAGGATACGAACAGACATTTCTCCCAAGAAGATATACAGATGGCCAATAGGCACATTGATGCTCAATATCACTAATCATCAGGGAAATGCAAATCAAAACTACACTCAGATATCACCTTACACCTGTTAGAATGGCAATAATAAGCAAGACAAAAAATAACAAATGTTGGGGAGGATGTGGAGAAAAGAGAACTCTCATACACTGCTGGTGGGAATGCAAACTGGTGCAGCCACTATGGAAAACAGTAGGGAGATTTCTCAAAAAACTAAAAATAGAAATACCATATGACCCAGCTACCCCTCTACTGGGTATCTATCCAAAGAACTTGAAATCAACAGTTCGAAGAGACTTGTGCACCCCTATGTTCATAGCAGCATTATTCACAATAGCCAAGACATGGAAGCAACTCAAGCATCCATCGACTGATGATTGGATAAAGAAGATATGAGATATATATATATATATATATATATATATATATATACACACACACACACACACATACATACAACAGAATAATACTCAGCCATAAACAAGACAAAATTATCCCATTTGCGACAACGTGGATGGACCTCAAGGGTATTATGTTAAGTGAAATAAGCTAGACAGAGAAAGACTTACACTGTATGATTTTACTCATATTTGGAAGACAAATAAACGCACGGACAAGAGAACTATTTACTGTTACCAGGGGGAAGGTGGATGGGAGGTGGGAGCAAAGGGTGAAGGGGAGCACCTATATGGTGACTGAAAAATAATATGTACAGTTGAAATTTCAATGTTGTAAACTATCATAACCTCAATAAAAAAATTTAAAAATGTCTTTCTTAGATGACTCTGTAATACGTCCATTGTCTCCTTTTACCTCTCCCCTTTTTTTCTCTTTTCATTTCTTTATTTCACTTTTTCTACTCCTCTTCCTTTCTCTTCTCCTTTCTTTCCTTCCATTTCTCTCTTCTCCTTTCTCTCTCCACATCCCTGTTCTTGCTCTCTCACCAAATGCTTTATAATACCTTACAGTGGCCAACACTGAGGATGCAAAAATGAATAGATCATAAGACTAAAGCACGATATTCTAATACAAATCATTTATTTGGATAGTGAACTGGGTTTAAAGTTTCCAGTTTCCTGGAAAACTCCACAGTCAGTCATAAGAGTCAAATCTGGAAAGATTAAGTTTTTTATGTATTGGAATATGGCTTTAGCAACTGAGTTAATGAAATGAGTAGACAATAGACCCCACAAAACAAGCAGGCGAACTAAGCAATAATTGAATCTTTGTGTTAAGGATTCTTTTAATAGCTTGCTTTTTCTTTTTGATATTTCTCATTGTTTCCCTCTTTCTCCTGTTTCTCCTCACTTAGTTAGCTTACATTTTCAGAATCTTTACTTTTTTGGAGATGTTTAGTGACAATTTTGAAGGTTTTCTTTAGTGATTCTCCCAAGAGAACAGTAAAATCATAGAACAAGAACAATAATAAGTTTAAAATGATTTAATCTTCTCAACAATTGTAAATAAAGGCATGTTTATTCTTCCTTTAATAGACAAAAAAACTGAAACATCAAGAGATAAAATAATGTTGTATAGTTAATCAGGGGTAGATCGTGGACTCCAAACGAAGTCTTTGGATTTTAAATCCATTTCTCTTGCTTTACTCTTTAATGCATTTCTAATTTTCCCTTTCTCCTTTCTTTCCCACTTTCTTTCTCTTTTGCCTCGATTTTTCTCCTCCCTCTCTCATTAAATCTTTACAAGCATTTATTTTTTTGGCAAGCATTGGGGATACAAAAATGAATAAGATTACAATTGTGGTAACACAAATTTTTGCATTCAAGGACCCACACTGTTGAATAAGAGTGGTGAGTGTGAGACAATGTGGCGAGTGCTGTAATGGACATTTACGGCAGTCTCTGACATTGGGAGGAGGTCACAGCACACTTTTTCAGTTTGAGGAAGTGGAGAAGCTTCCAGACAGGCAAAGTATGAAAAGGTATAGCTCATGAAAGAATATTTATATATCTTTGAGTCTATTTAAATGACTTAAATTAGTAGAACAAAATGGATTTTCACTGGTAAGCATTTCCAGCCGTGTTGGGGTAAAATACATACATCTTTGGGTATTTGTGAATGTGCCACTTATATGGCCACAAGATGGACTGGCTCTTAAAACTGGATGCATAGTATTTTTCTTTTCTGATATTAAAAGTCACACATTTTATTGTAGAAAATTGAAAACAAATCAAGAAATTATGAAGAAGAAAATTAATACCAACTTTATTGTCACATGTTTGAATATGAAAAATGTTGACGTGGTTTTGTGCTTGTTTTTGCCTTCTGTAAAACTAGAAAAAATGAGGCACTCTATGGATATTTATGCATTAAGTGAAGATGTTATTATTAAGGATGAGTGCAAATTTCTTTTCAGGAAAGTCATTTGTCTCTTCAACTGAGCTGATGGAAAAAATGAATAACATGACAGAATTCATCCTCCTGGGCCTAACTCAAAATATGGAACTTCAGAAATTTTCATTTCTTGTGTTCTTAATTGTCTATTTGGTCACCCTGGCAAGCAACTTGCTTATTATGATCACTATCAGCACCAGTAAGGCCTGGGATCCCCCATGTGCTTCTTCCTGTCTTACTCATCTCTTATGGATGGCTGCTGTTCTTCCTCCATGACCCCTAAAACGCTAGCTCACACTCTTTCTGTGAGAAAAATCATTTCTTTTAAGAGGTGTATGACAAGTCTTTGCTCTGCATCTTTTTGGTGCTGCTGAGATTATCCTTCTCACAGTTACGGCCTATGACCTCTATATGGCCATCGGCAATCCCCTGCAATATAGGGCCATCACGAGTGGACAGATGTATAGGCTTCTTGTGAGAGTGACCTGGACTGGAGCCTTTGTCCAGGCAACCATTCAGATCCTCTTCACAGTTTGGATGCCCTTCTGTGGCCCCAAAGTCATAGATCACTTCATGTGTGCATTGAACCCTTTGTTGAAACTTATCTTCATGGACAGTCATACCCTTGATCTCTTTGTTGCTGCCAATCGTGGATTCATCTGCCTGTTAAATTACTCTTTTGATAGTCTCCTATGTGGTCATCTTGCACTCTCTAAGGACCTGTAGCTTGGAGGGGAGGCACAAAGCCCTCTACACCTGTGTCTCTCACATCACCATAGTCATTTTGTTATTTCTGCCCTTCATATTTGTGTATCTGCACCCAGTAACCACCTTCTCGAGCAATAAAGCTGTGGCTGTGTTTTATACCATGATAACTCCTACGTTAAACCCTTTAATCTACACACTCAGAAACGCAGAGGTGAAAAATGTTATAAAGCAGCTCTGGATCAAAAGGTGACTTCAATGGAGAAATGCTTGCAATAGCATAAAATGACTTTATTTTTCAAACGGCAAGGAGAAAATAATATAATTTCTATGGTTTGGGGGCAAGTGAACACTACATTTAAAAGTATGTTGATGTTGGCATATAAGCCCACTGAAGAAAGGCCCAGGCAGGAAATTACCGATCATTTAAAATATCCCATTTAGATTTATTTATTGCCCATTGATTGTTAAAATTAGATGTACTTTCAGAATCGGTTGGAATTCTTGTTAAAACGCACATTTCCACTATACAGCTCTAGAGATTCTAATTCAATGGGACTGTTGCAGACTGACATATCTGCATTTTAAGTAAATTATCCAGTTATTTCTAAGCAGTGATCTGTGCATACACCTTGTGCTATAGATTATGTTTGCATCCTTAGCCTATTAATGCAGGACCTTATTGAGGCATTTCCTGGGAAATATCTTTCATAGCACATGATATGAGAATTCATGAAACTTTCAATTCTTCATAAATCCTTCAATGTAACCTTACTACCTTTGCAATCGCCAAACAATAATATTGTGTTCTGTGAAAAATAGAAAGATTTTTGGTATTTATTTTCTGTCTTATCTTTCTATACTTTTTAATCTTCTGCTACATCTGGTCTGATTCTCTCTTTTTGTCTCTGTGCTTCCAAAGGGAAGATCTACCATATCTTCTTGCTGAATTATTTGGACTAAAATTCATTGTTACCGTAATCTTAAACTGGTTATTCATTTTGAGAAGAGTTTTCATGATTTTGCTATGTGAAGAAGATTTTATGTATCATTTTTATATGCACATTTTGGCGGAATGGTTGGTAGGGTTTAGTATACTACAGTGGTTAAGAGAATAGTCTAGGAGTAAAATAGTTCTGAGATCAAAACTTAGTTTTGCTGCATATAATGTAAACTCTGGAAAACCATAATCTCTTTAGGTGTGAGTTAAAGGGGAATGATCGATACCTTATAAGAATTAAATAAATAATCCTTGTAAATCTTTTATTACCAATATGTGCTCAATAGCTGTTAGCTATTATGGACCTTTATTACTGGAGTCTCTGTAACCGTATAGACCAACTCATTAATTTTTTTGAGCATTAGAAGGAATAATACATCATTTCTTTGTATTTGCTGTGAAGAATAATACTCTAATCTGACTGGTCTTGTAGAATTTGTTGGGGGCTGGAGTACTTCCCAACAGCCTTGGACATTACTGTGCACTCTTTCCTGGTTTTATGATTTCCATTAGTCTCATGCCTCCTAGGCCTTGGGGCTGATCCATTTATGGGTACGATTTTTTCCTGAAAAGTCCTGATTGAAGGGCCATAACATGATCTTATTATGAACCTGAGGTCAACACAAAAGGCGACCAGAATATGAACAGAATCAAGTGAGATTTTTGTTTAGAGGAAGTAGCGTGGAGCAGTGGTAAGAGCAGGCTTGGGAGCCAGATTCCTGGGTTTAAATGTGACCTGGGGAGGGCATTTAACCTTTCTACCCCATATTTTATTTATCTGTAAAAGAGGTAACAATAATATCTATCTCATAAAGTTTTGGGCCAATTAATTGGGTTTATATATGTTAAGTTCTTATGAAAGTCCCCAGCTCATAGTAAACATTATAAAAATGTGTTTAAAAAGAAAAAAAAATATTGATTAGTGTGGACTCAACTTTCAGTCAGGGTAGATTTTAGCTTATATCTTCTTAAACTAGCTAGAGGCAGATTCTGTGTGGATCAGGACCCCTATGGATCTTGCCTTGGTCTCTGTCTCCTTAGGTGAAAAAGAGACCTTCTTGGTTGACTAGTACTATGTCAGAAAACTTTTCCCTTGAATTTCAGCAAGGACATTATTGACTTTTAGGGTTATTATTCAGCCTGTGGAAGTCCTGTTAGCAGCAGGGTTTCGGGGAAGTGGAAGGATTTGGGTTATGGAGTCAACAGAACTAGTATTGAATTCTATCTAGTTAGGTTATATAACCCTGCATGTATTTCACAAGCTCTCAGGATCTTATTTTAATCTTAGCTCATATATACAATGAAATGGTAATACATATTTCATAGTGTTATTTTATTTATTTCTTTTTGTGAAGAAGTTTCTCCTTGAACTAACATCCATTACCAACCTTCCTCTTTTTTTGCTTGAGGAAGATTTGCCCTGAGCTAACATCTGTGCCAATCTTCCTATATGTTGTATGTGGGATGCCTCCACAGCATGGCTGATGAGCAGAGTAGGTCCATACCAGGGATCCGAACCCGTTAATCCCGGGCTGCCAAAGCAGAGCACGTGGAACTTGAACCACTCAGCCAGGGGGCTGGCCTCATAGGGTTATTTTAAGCATTAGCTGAGACACTGTATGCAAAGTATCCAGGGCAGTGCCTGTCACTCAATGTGCACTTAATAAATGTCACTATCTTTTTGCTTCCCTCACTTCTTCATCAATACCTCATTTCTGACTTTTAAAAAACTCTATGATTTATACTTTTTATTCACTCTATGTAGATATTATGTTAGGAGGTTATGAGAAACTTTCAGAATTCTGAGAGTAAAGCCCCCCAAATTAATGTAAGATAGATCAGATTCACTCTGTAAACAATTCACCTTAAAAGTGTGAATGTCTCAAAAGTTAAAATCAAGTTAAGGAAGACCCACAAATTTAATACATTTTCTAATACAAATAAGAAATCTGTAGTACAGTAATTAGTAAGTGTACTAAAACTATTGTTATTTACTAAAATTTGGCTGATACTACAAAGGCAAGCTATTGTTTTATCCCCATAAAAGCCTGGGAAATAGGTATTCTTCCTGCTTTCCAGAGGAATTAACTAAAGCTGGAAAACTTAACTAATTTATCATAAGTCACAGATCTAAAAAATGCCTCAGGTGGGATTTGAAGCCACGCAGTTGGCTTTAGGACTTGCACTCTTAAACACTGTGGTATACATCATCATAATAACACATATTGCATATAACATAACACTTTCTAGTGGAGGGAGATTAGGCAATAAATAAGTAAACATATAAAAAAAGTCTACAATGAGAGTGAAAAGTGCTTAAAAAAATGAAAGTGATGTGATAGAGTGACTCAAAAGGCAAGGGGCGACTTTAAATAGTGTGTTCAAGGAAGAGCCAAGAGCAAGAATTTATAGCATTCATCCACGTCCCAGGGTGCCAGAAAGGAGATGAAGTTTATGAGTAAAACCTCTAGAGAGGAGGTTCTGTGTGTGGGAAGGGGATTTTCATCTGACCTGGATGAGTATCTTTAACTGCTCTCTTTTCTGACTCAAAGATCACTCAGCAACCTTAACCTTATAATTATTTCAGCTCTAATTAAAATCAGGACGAAGCAAAATACCACATATGTATCTTTCCCCAGAACTTGCTTGTGCTTCCTGACAGGTGCTCTCTTTGGTCTAGTCAACAGCGCTGGTCAACATATTGCCTGTTCATGGCTTCTTTTGCTTTAATTTCCACACATATTTTCCACTATGTAAAAGCATTTGCTTAGAGGAAATGAGCTAAACTGATTGGTACAAGGAAAGCTATCAGTTTCACCAAATTTACACTCAATTAGATTACTGGCCTTTTCTTGGCTTATCAGGCTCTGCATAATTGCCCCCATTCAAACATGCATTTCTTTTACCTTATCCTGTGTCATTCTCTCCCTTGTTCACTAGCTCCAGCTGCAATGGCCTCATTTTTGCCCACGGGCCTTTAAGCTGGTTCTTCTTTATTCCACAAATGCTTTTCCTCTAAACCATCATATGGCTGGATTGCTGTCCTCACTCAGTGCACACCTCCTTACAGGTCTTCTTCTTCTTTTTTTTTTTTTAATTTTTATTTTTTTCAGATGTACATCATATTCCAAATTCTGGATACATTGCATCATGTTCACCACCCGAACGCTAATTATAGTGCATCCCCTCACATGTGACCCTAATCACCCCTTTTGCCCTCCCCCCTGCGCCCTTCCCCAATGGTAACCACCAGTCCAATCTCCAATGCTATGTGTGTGTTTTTTTTTTTTTGTCGTTTTTATCTTCTACTTATGAGTGAGATCATATGATATTTGACTTTCTCCCTTTGACTTATTTCACTCAGCATAATACCCTCAAGGTCTGTCCATGTTGTCACAAATGGCCGGATTTCGTCATTTCTTATGGCTGAGTAGTGGTCCATCGTGTATAAATACCACATCTTCTTTAGCCATTCGTCCCTTGATGGGCACCTAGGTTGCTTCCAAGTCTTGGCTATGGTGTATAATGCCGCAATGAACACAGGGGTGCAAGTATCTTTATGCCTTTGTGTTTTCAAGTTCATTGGATAAATCCCCAGCAGTGGAATAGCTGGATCATATGGTAGATCTATCCTTAATTTTCTGAGGATACTCCAAACTGCTTTCCATAGTGGCTGCAACACTTTGCACTGCCACCAGCAGTGAATAAGGGTTCTCTTCTCTCCACACCCTCTCCAACATTTGTTGTTTCCTATCTTGTTAATTATAGCCATTCTGACCGGAGTGAGGTGATACCTCATTGTAGTTTTGATTTGCATTTCCCTGATAGCTAATGATGTTGAGCATCTTTTCATATGCCTGTTGGCCATCTGTATTTCTTCTTTGGAGAAATCTCTGTTCAGATCTTTTGCCCATTTTCTAATTGGATTCTTGGTTTTTTTGTTGTTGAGCTGTATGAGTTCTTTGTATGTTTTGGATATTAACCCCTTATCTGATATGTGGTTTGCAAATACCTTCTCCAATTGTTAGGTTGTCTTTTCATTTTGTTGATGGTTTCCTTTGCTGTGCAGAAACTTTTTAGTTCGATGTAGTCCCATTTGTTCATTTTATCTTTTGTTTCCCTTGCCTGATCTGACATGGGACTTGAAAATATGCTGCTCAGACCAGTGTCATAGAGCGTACTGCCTATGTTTTCTTCCAGAAGTCTCATGGTTTCGGGTCTTCCATTCACGTCTTTAATCCATTTTGAGTTGATTTTTGTGCATGGTGTAAGGGAATGGTCTACTTTCATTCTTTTGCATGTGGCTGTCCAGTTTTCACAACACCATTTATTGAAGAGACTCTCCTTTCTCCATCGTATGCTCTTGGCTCTCTTGTCGAATATTAGCTGTCCATAAACGTGTGGGTTTACTTCTGGGCTCTCAATTTTGTTCCATTGATCTGTGTGTCTGTTTTTGTGCCAGTACCATGCAGTTTTGGTTACTATGGCTTTGTAGTATAATTTGAAATCGGGGAGTGTGATACCTCCAGCTTCCTTCTTTTATCTCAGGAATCCTTTGGCTATTCGGGGTCTTTTGTTGTTCCATATAAATTTTAGGATTCTTTGTTCTATTTCTGTAAAAAATGTTGTTGGAACTTTGATAGGGATTGCGTTGAATCTATAGATTGCTTTAGGAAGTAAGGACACTTTAACGATGTTAATTCTTCCAATCCAAGAGCACGGAATATCTTTCCATTGCTTTGTGTCTTCTTCGATTTCTTTCAACAATGTTTTGTAGTTTTCGGTGTACAGATCTTTCAACTCTTTCGTTAAGGTTATTCCTAGGTGTTTTATTATTTTTGTTGCAATTGTAAATGGGATTGTATTCTTAATTTCTCTTTCTGCTACTTCGTTGTTAGTGTATAGAAATGCAACCAATTTTTCTACATTGATTTTGTATCCCGCAACTTGACTGTATTCCTTTATTATTTCTAAAAGTTTTTTAGCAGACTCTTCAGGGTTTTCTAGATATAAAATCATGTCATCTGCAAAGAGTGACAGTTTCACTTCTTCTTTTCCACTATGGATCCCTTTTATTTCTTTTTCTTGTCTGATTGCTCTGGCTAGGACTTCCAATACTATGTTAAATAAGAGTGGTGACAGTGGGCATCCTTGTCTGGTTCCTGTTCTTAGAGGGATAGCTTTTAGTTTTTCTCCATTGAGAATGATATTTGCTGTGGGTTTGTCATATATGGCCTTTATTATGTTGAGGTATTTTCCTTCTATACCCAATTTATTTAGAGTTTTTATCATAAATGGATGCTGTATCTTAAATGCTTTCTCTGCATCTATTGAGATGATCATGTGATTTTTATTCTTCATTTTGTTAATGTGGTGTATCACGTTGATAGATTTGTGGATGTTGAACCATCCCTGCATCCCCGAATGAAACCCACTTGATCGTGATGTATGATCTTTTTAATGTATTGTTGTATTCGATTTGCTAGTATTTTGTTGAGGATTTTTGCATCGATGTTCATCAGTGATATTGGCCTGTAATTTTCTTTTTTTGTGTTGTCCTTGTCTGGTTTTGGTATCAGGATAATGTTTGCTTCAAGAAGGAATTAGGAAGCCTCCCCTCCTCTTCAACTTTTTGGAAGAGTTTGACAAGGATACGTATTAATTCTTCTTTGAATGTTTGGTAGAATTCACCAGGGAAGCCATCTTGTCCTGGACTTTTATTTTTTGGGAGGTTTTTAATTGCTGTTTTGATCTCCTTACTGGTGATCAGTCTATTCAAATTTTCTACATCTTCTTGGTCCAGTTTTGGAAGGTTGTATGTTTCTAAGAATTTATCCATTTCTTCTAGATTATCCAATTTTTTGGCGTATAGCTTTTCATAGTATTCTCTTATTATCTTTTGTATTTCTGAGGTGTCCATTGTAATCGCTCCTCTTTCGTTTCTGATTTTATTTATTTGAGCCTTCCCTCTTGTTTTCTTGGTGAGTCTAGCTAAAGGTTTGTCAGTTTTGTTTATCTTTTCGAAGAACCAGCTCTTGGTTTCATTAATTTTTTCTATTGATTTTTTAGTCTCTATTTCGTTTATTTCTGCTCTGATTTTTATTATTTCCTTCCCTCTGCTGATTTTGGGCTTTGTGTGTTGTTCTTTTTCCAGTACCTTTAGGTGCACTTTTATATTGTCTATTTGGGATTTTTCTTCTTTGTTGAGGTACACCTGAATTGCTATAAAGTTCCCTCATAGAAACGCTGTTGCTGTATCCCACAGATTTTGGCATGTCGTGTTTTCATTTTCATTTGTCTCCAGGAATTTTTTAATTTCTTCTTTGATTTCTTCATTGACCCAATCATTGTTCAGTAGCATTTTGTTCAATCTCCACGTTTTTGTGGATTTTCTGGTTTTCTTTCTGTAGTTGATTTCCAGTTTCATACCTTTGTGGTCAGAAAAGATGCATGGTATTATCTTGATCTTAAATTTATTGAGACTTGTTTTGTGGCCTAATATGTGATCAATCCTGGAGAATATTCCATGGGCATTTGAAAAGAATGTGTAATCTGTGGTTTTTGGATGGAATGTTCTGTATATATCTACTAAGTCCATCTGGTCTTACGTGTCCTTTAAGGTGAGTGTTTCCTTATTGATCTTCTGTTTGGATGATCTATCCATGGGTGTAAGTGGAGTGTTAAAGTCCCCTACTATTATTGTGTTACTGTCTATTTCTCCTCTTATGTCTGTTAATAATTGCTTTATATATTTAGTTGCTCCTATGTTGGGTGTGTAGATATTTACAAGTGTTATATTTTCTTGTTGGATTGTTCTCTTTATCATTATGTAGTGCCCGTCTTTGTCTCTTATTACAGTTTTTGATTTAAAGTCTATTTTGTCTGATATAAGTATTGCTACCCCCGCTTTCTTTTCTTTGCCATTTACGTGGAATGTCTTTTTCCATCCTTTCACTTTCAGTTTGTGAGTGTCTGTAGGTCTGAAGTGTGTCTCTTGTATGCAGCATATACAACGATCTTGTTTTTTTAATCCAGTTGGCCACCCTGTGGCATTTGGTTGGAGCATTTAATCCATTGACATTCAAAGTAGCTATTGATAAATATGTATTTATTGCCATTTTGTCACTTTTTCTTTTTTTTGGGTGTTTTAGTAGTTCTTCTCAGTTCCTTTCTTTTTCTCTTGCTCTCTTCACTTGTGGTTTGATGGCTATCTTTAGTAATATGTTTGATTTCTTTTGTCTTACTTTTTTCCTGCTTATTATAGGTTTCTGGTGTGTGGTTACCAGGAGGATCCTATTTAATATACTATGTGTATAACAGTCTATATTGAGTAGATAGCCTCTTTAGCTTGACCTCTTTCTAAAAGCTCTACTTTTTCACTCCCCTCCTCCCACATTATATGTTTTTCACATCATATATAGTCTTTTGTTTAGTGTGTGTCTATCCATTACCCTCTTATCATTGAAATAGGTAATTCTAGTACATTTATCTTTTAACCTTCATATTACCTTCACAGGTAGTTGATCTGCTGCCTTTACTATACTTTTACCTTACAAGTGATTTTCTTGCCTGTTTTTTCTTGTTGTTGTTTTGGGTTTTTTGATAATTTTTTTTCTTTTATCTCTATTTGTGGTCATTACTTTCCCACTTAAATAAGTCCCTTCAGCATTTCTTGTAGAACTGGTTTCTTAGTGATAAACTCCTTTAATTTTTGCTTGTCTGGGAAGCTCTTTATGTCTCCTTCCATTCTGAATGATAGCCTTGATGGATAGAGTATTCTTGGTTGTAGGTTTTTTCCTTTTAGCACTTCAAATATGTCATGCCATTCTCTTCTTGCCTGTAGGGTCTCGGCTGAGAAGTCTGCAGACAGCCTGATGGGCTTCCCTTTATATGTCACTTGTGGCCTTTCTCTTGCTGCTTTTAGGATTCTCTCTTTGTCTTTAATTTTAGACATTTTGATTATAATATGTCTTGGTGTGGGCCTCTTTGGGCTTCTCTTGTTTGGAGCTCTCTGTGCTTCCTGAACTTGGATGTCTGTTTCCTTCCTCAGGTGAGGAAAATTTTCCTCTATTATTTTGACAAATATATTTTCTGCCCCTTTGTCTCTCTCTTCTCCTTCTGGGGCCCCTAATATCCGAATGTTAGCATGCTTGATATTGTCCCAGAGTTCCCTTACACTGTTCTCATTCTGTCTAATTCTTTTTTCTCTTTTCTGTTCTGCTTGGGTGATTTCCTCTAATCTTTTGTCTAGCTCACTGATCCGTTCTTCTGCTTCCTCTACTCTGCTACTGAGTCCCTCTAGTGAATTTCTCATTTCAAGTATTGTATTCTTCATTTCTGATTGGTTCTTTTTTATATCTTCCAATTCTTTGCTGATGTGCTCACTGTGTTCATCCATTCTTCTCTGCATATCTGTGAGCATCCTCATTATATTTTATTTGAATTCCTTGTCAAGGAGGTTGCTAGTTTCTGTTTCACTTAGTTCTTTGTCTGGTGTTTTGTAGTGTTCCCTTGTTGGAAAGTATTCCTTTGCCTCCTCATTATGCCTCTTTTTCTGTGCTATTTTCTTTGTACTAGGTGAGTCGGCTATGTCTCCTGATCTTGGAGAAGTGGCCTTGTGTATGAGATGCCTTATGAGGCCCAACAGTGTGCTTCCCTCTCGTCACCAGACCATAAGAACCAGGAGTGACCCCTTTGTGGGCTATTTGTGTTCTTCTGCTGTGGCAGGGTTCCTCCCACTGACAGTCTCCAGGGAGTCTGATCTTTCCTTCCCTGGCCAGCTGCTTGTAAATCCGGTTTGGAGGGGCCTCAGCATTGTTGGCTACAAAGTCAATTAGCACACTCTTATTGCAAGTGTCCTCTTAATTGGGTTGGTACCCAGTGTAGCTGGTAGCTAGGCTCAGGGGCATAGAGTTGTGATAGGCCTGAGGACAACAAGGCTGATGTCAGTTCTCTTAGGAGCACAGCTGAGTGGGGCTAGCCCTTGGCATGGAGGCACTCAGTTGTTTCAGGCTTTGGACGGTGGGGCTGATCCTTTTTATGGCTATTTGTGAAGCACAAGTCTTCTGCTGCTGATAAGCCTCACCCTTCTCTGGACCACATACACTGTCAACACAGTCCTGGTCTGTGCACACTTCTCAACCCCCTGGATCGTACCCCTCTGCCACACTGCAGAGGCCCCCACCTCTGCCCCAATGCCCCCCACAGTTCACCTGGTCCTCACACAAGCCCTGCCCCACAGAGGCAGACACCCTTGCCTGCCTGTAGAGGATCAAGACACTCAGTCAATGCAGGCTGAAAAGTAACCTCAGGGCTTGCTGTTAGGTGGGGACAATCCCTAGGGCGGGTTGCCTGCCCTGGCTGAACTGGATTAAATCTGTGCTCTAGTGGGTGTGGCAGACCCCTGGGCTAACAGCCCAAGGGACGCACCTCAATGGCCCCCACCAGTGTCCATATCAGCACCTCTGGACCAGCTCAGAACAACGGCCCCAACCAATGTCTCAGTCTCAGGAGAGGATCCTCCTCTCACCAAGATGCCCCCAGGGCCCACCAGGTGAGTCTTGTTTCACCAAAGGACAGTCAGCCTTCTCTCTGGTGATTTTAGGTTGCTGCAATGAGTGAGTTTGTGCGTGGGCCCTTTAAGACCTGGATCTTTTCGGCTTTAGGTGGATAGCTTTTCTGGGGTGTCCTTGCTGCAGTTAATAGCCAGCAAAGCCAGATAGTAAGACCCCCATCCCAGTTGGGCTGAGTCCGAAGGATGGTTATAGCAGTATTGCCCCCACTCTGGACCTCACTCCTCCAGGGAGGGCTGCGTACCTTAGGTTGGCTCCCGCCTGGCCAGCTGAGAAGCTCTGCTGCTCCCAAAGGTGGCTTTTTTCCTCTCCGGCCAGAGTTACTGCCTCTTCTGCTTTTGTCAGGACTGTCCCTTGTTGTGGGGTTTCTTTTTATCCAGTTTTCAGTTTTCAATCCAGGGTGATTCTTCCCAAAATTGTTGTAACCTGGTTGTGAAGAGGCAAGTTCAACGTCTGCTCACAGTGCCATCTTGATGAGAACCCTTACAAGTCTTCTTTAACCACACATATAAAGCCGTTCTCCATCTCCCTGAGTTACCCTCTATCACATCACTCTATTACAGTTTCTCTATGGCATCTTCACCATCTGATCATCTGATGTATTTGTTTAATCTCTCTCTCTTCCAACTAGAATGTAAACTACATGAAAATTAGACGCATTGGCTGTCTTGTTCACTACTGCATTTCCAGCACCTAGAACAGACTTGGCACAGAGCGATGCTTAATCAATATTCATGGAATAAAAGGTCATCATCTCCACTTAACCTTCTTAAGAGTAAGTGTGTCTTTATTTATTTATTTTTTATTGTGGTAACAGTAGTAAATGAATTTTAAAAAGGGACTTTTGTTAACTGGAAGCTTCTGAAATCGATGACTTTCCATTCTTGGTGATAAATTGAAATGGAGAATTGTAGGTCAGCTTAGTATATCAGCCAGGATTCTTAACTGATGACACAGAATCCCTGTAGCTAGTTTAAGTAGAAGGGATACACGATGTGCAATTAAACAGCTTAAGAAGAGTGGGGATCACCAATTCTAGGCTGAGCAATCGGGAAAACTTGCAGAAGCACACCTGATGGACTTGCGTGCTAAGGAGCTGCTGCTATAACCAAGATCATGCTGCCTCTGACTAAACTACAAAGGTGCCACCACATTCCTGACCTCAGAACCACTCTGATTTTCAGGACCACCTAACCTCAGATAACTAATATCCACTCAAAGACCTGGTTGTCAGAACCCAAGTCACATGCATGCACCCAAGTGCCAGGGGCATAGGGAAATGTAGTTCTTTGGATTTCATACTGGGAAACTGGGTATATACTTAGGAAACTAACAACATGTGCAGGATACCTTTAAGAGATTTATGGGCAGCCACACACTCTTGTTATTCACTATGATTGGGGATGGGATCTCATAAAATCGGTTTCACTTATCCATAGATAGCTTGTCATTTCCACAAAATTTAAGGGTGTCCCAGTCTCTGTCCTATACGTAGGAAGAAAAACAGAAACAAAGAACCACAAAAAAGCTGAGAACAGGAAAACTCTTGATACTGTGGAGAATTATTCATATATTCATTTACTTTTCCTGAATACCTGCGATGCTTGTAATTGTGGTTAGTGCTGAAAAGGAAACACAAATGACCAGAAGAGTCCTTAACCTCTGGCACTATCATAGTCTAGCTTACCGTTTGGCAGCTTTTCTCAAGTAACGATTCTATCTTAATTTTGAGATGTTTATTAGAAGGAAGTTTCCCCAATGAAAAAAAAAAAATGCCTGTCTTACTTTACTGACTCTGATCTGTTTTTTAAAACCACTTTGATCCATGTGTTATTTAGAATTGGTTGTTTATTCCTTAAGTTGATGAGGTTTTCCAGATATCTTTCTATAATTGATTTCCAGTTTAATTCCACTGTAGTCTGAGAGTAGGCATTGTATGATTTCTATTCTTTTAAATTTATTAAGGTGTGTTTTACAGTACAGAATGTTTTCTGTCTTGGTGAATGTTCTATGTGAGCTTGAGAAAAATGTGTATTCTGCTGTCGCTGGATGAAGTAGTCTATGGTTGCAATCATGTTCAGTTGATTGATGATGTTATTGAGTTTAGCTATGTCCTTATTGAGTTTATGTCTGCTGAATCTGTCCCTTTCTGATAATGGAATTTGAAGTCTTCAACTATAATAGTGAATTCACTATTTCTCCTTGCAGTTTTATAAATTTTTCCCCTAATATATTGTGATGGTCTGTTTTTAGGTGCATATACAGTATGGATTTCCATTTCTTCTTGGAGAATTGACCAATTTGTCCTTATGTAATGTTCTTCTTATCCCTGATGATAACTTTCCTTGCTTTGAAGTCTACTTTGTCTGAAATTAATATAGCTTTCCACTGTGTTTTGATTAGTGTTAGTGTGGTGTATCTTCATCCATCCATTTACTTTCAGTGTGTATGTGTCTTTATATATAATGTGAATTTCTTGTAGACAAAATATAGAGGGATCATATTTTTGATCTACTCTGACAATATCTGTATTTTAACTGGTTCATTCAGACCATTGATATTCAAAGTGATTAATTATATAATTGGGTTAATATCTATCATATTTGTTGCCCTTGTCTTTTGTTCTTATTTTTGTATTCCACTCTTGTTCTGTATTTTGTAGCTTTAAGTGAGCATTTTATATGATTCTTTATTTTCTCCATTGTTCACATATCAGTTACTTTATTTTATTTTTTTTAATGATTGTCCTAGTGTTTGCAATATACATTTAAAACTAAGTCCAATTTCAAAGAACACTACTCCATGTCATGGGTAGTGCACCTATATTGTTATAACAAAATACTCATAATTCCTATCTCCAGTCCCTTGTATTATTACTGACATTCATTTCACTTATACATAAACATACATAGTTGAATACGTTGTTGCTATTATTATTTTGAACAAACTGCTTTCTGTTAGATCAGTTAAGAATAAGAAAGTAAACGTTTTTATTTAACTTCACTTATTCATTCTCCAGTGTTTTTTGTTTACGTAGATCTGAGTTTCTGACCTGTATGATTTTCTTTCTCTCAGAAGAACTTGTTTAACATTTCTTGCAGGAAGATCTACTTGTGATAAATTCAGTTAATTTTTCATTCTCTAAGAAAATCTTTCTTTTTCCTTTCTGTGTATAATGTGATGATTTACTATACGTATGTGTTATGACATTATTATCACAACCAAGTTAATTAGCTTAACCATCACCTCACAGTTACCATTTTTTGTGCATGTGGTGAGGACACTTATGATGTACTCTCTTTGCAAATTCCTTGTATACAATACAGTATTATTAACTATAGTCACCATGTTGTACATTAGATCCTCAGAACTTACCTTATTCGTGTTTGTATCCTTTGACCAACATCTCCCCATTTCTGTGGCAACCACCATTCTACTCGCTGATCCTATGAGTCTGACTACTTTTCTCCTTCACTTTTAAAGGATAATTTCACAGGGTACAGAATCTTCGGTTGCTTTTTATATCTCTCTCAACTCTTTGTTTCACTCCGTTAATTTCTTGCGTGCATGCTTTCTGAGAAGTTGGATGCAATTCTTTTCTTTGCTCCTTGTTGTGGTGGTCTCAGCCTATTGATAGTGATTGAAAGTGATGATTCACCAGGCCCATATTACTTGTAGCAAGTCCCCATGGACATTTGCCCCCCTGAGACCAATGTTGTGGCTAGACTGGCCTTTGTGGTTTTTATGATGACTGTAGGACACAAATCAGCAAAAACCATCAGGGAACTTTGAGAAACAAGATGTGTTACTCACTGGTCCTGGAGGGATCTTGGCACACGCAGGGGCCATAGAGCAGGGTCAGAGGTAGAGAAAAAGAGTGCAGTCCTGGGGCTCTGCCTTTCTTAGGGTCTGAGGATGGGTATCTAGGCTATTGTGGGTTCACTCTTTATTTGCCAATTTAAAGCATAATAGTGGGAATTAGGGCATAGGAAGGAAGAAGTGGGGTGTTCAAGTTGGCAGTTATCTAGATTAGCCAGGGCTTTCTGAAAGAGGGAACTTCATAGGTAGAGGTGGCCTAATTTCTTATCTGGTTGTTTTGCTAGTAGCTGTGTCATATAACTGACAATATGTTTATTCAAGATGAATGTCTTTTGAAATGAATGCCTTGGCAATCAAATCTTAATTACAAGCACTTACATTACAATCAAAGAGCTTAATCTCAGGAGTTTACACTTCTCTCCTCTACAGGTAAGATATTTTTTTCTCTGGCTTCTTTCAAGATTTTAAAATTTTTGATTTTTTGAAGTTTGAATATGATACATTCTGGTATAGCTTTTAGTTTGTTTGTTTTGTCATTTATCTTATGAGTTGTTCTCTGAGCTTCTAGGATCCATGGTTTTGTGTCTGACATTAGTTTGGGGGAAATTCTCAGTCATTATTGCTTTGAATATGGCTTCTGTTCCTTTCACTCTTTCTCTTTTTTCTGGTATTCACATTACATGTATATCTTTTATAGTTGTCCCACAGGTTTTGGATATTTTATTCTGCTTTTTTCTTTAGACCTTTTTTCTCTTTGATTTGCAGTTTTGGAAATATCTATGATCATATCCTCAGGCTCAGAGACTCTTTCCCCAGCCATGTCCAGTCTACTAATGAGCCAATCATAAGCATTCTTGATTTATGTCACAGTGTTTTTGATCTCTAGCATTTCTTTTCAATTCTTAAAATTTCTATCTCTTCTTATGTTATTCACCTGTTCCTACTTGTCTACTTTTTCCTCTTAGCATATTAATCATAGTTTAAAAAGTTTCCTGCTCTAATAACATTTCTTCCAATATCTGACTCTAGCTCGGATGGTTCTTCAGTCTCTTCAAACCATGCTTTCTGCCTTTAGTATGCATTGTAATTTGTTGTAGAAATGTGGAGATGATGTACTGGATGAAAAAAACTGTGCTAAATACACCTTTAATAATGTAGTAGGAAGGTGTTACACAAGGGGAGTGTTCCATAGTTCTCTGACAAAGTCTCAGTCTTTGGAGAGCCTGTGTCCTTGGACTGCGTAGCTCAGCAGTGCTTCTCAGGTCCTCTCCAGTCCCCACTTAGGTGGGACAAGATGACTAGAGGAGACCAGAGTTGGGTGTTTCATTTCTTCCAGGTAGGTTAGGCTCTGATAAAATTCCAGCAGATTAGGCTGTGGTAAAATAGTTTCTCCTGAGGGCAGGCCTTGTTAAGAACAGAAGGCTCTGAAGTATTTAAAAGATTTCTTTTTGCTCTCCCTGCCAGAAGCATGAGGGTATTTTTCTCCTATATTCTCTGTGTCGAGTTGGTTGAGATCCCAGAGTTAAAACTCACAAACATGTGGAAGCCCTCATATGACTGGGTCCCCCCAGAGTTTTTCTCTTTTGGTCTTGTCCACACCAAGCCTCTGGCAATCCATCAATTACAGTTCAGGTTTTCCTACCTGGGCACTGGTTCCCATGGGGGTTTCTGTTCATAGGTTTCTGCTCTGGGAAGTTGTGATTCTCTGTAATGGTCTGTCTCTCCAATTTAGGAACAGAGGTTTTCTCTGTAACCCCATTTCTCTGACCAAGAGAATTAATTCTGAGAATTCTCAGATCAAGGTAATTAATTCAGCTTCCTACTTATTGTTAGGAGGTTATAATGATTTCTACTATTTGTTGTTAGGAGGGAGTAATGATTTCTAAGTTCCTTACGTGCCAAACTGGAACTAGAAGCCCCCTTACTCTCCTCATGAAAGAATTTAAGATGAAATCCAAATTTCTTACCAAGAGCTGTACTGCCCAGCAGAGTTTGGTTCCTGTGCATCTCTTAAACTTCAGTTCTGTCCTTTCCGTTTCCTGTGCCCCTTCAGGCACAGTGACTTTTCAAGTGCCATGAACTTGCCAAGCTCTTTTCAGTGTTGGAGCTTTTCACATGTAACAGTGCTTCCCATGGTAACAACTTGTCATCCTTTGGATTTCGGCTTAAAAATCACCTTTTAAAAAGGTCTTCCCTAGTTACCTTATGCACAGTAGTATCTCCTTCTGATTTTCTGTCATGGTATCCTGTTGTCTTATTAGCAGCAATCACAGTTTATAATTACTTTATTAAGTTGGTTCCCTTTTTATTGTCTGACTTTATTCCAAGAGTATGATAAATGCAGGCAGAATTCTTATCCTGATTTTTTTCCTATTTTATTAACTACTTTATACACAGCTCATAGCACAGAACCTGGCATAAAATAGATGATCAAATTTTAAAAAAGCAATTGGATAAATAATTAATTATTACAACTAGATCAGAGATAAAATTTAACATATACAACCTCACCACTCTTATAGGCAGAAAAAAATTAAATATTAGATAAAAGGAAAGAAAACCTTGCTATGGCAAGGTGGGGAAATGAGTGACAAATTAATCTTCTTTAGACTAAAATGACAGGGCTGATATTTTAGCCTTGGCTGGCAATATTTCCATAACAGTTTTGAGGCTATCTTTTTTCTCCTTGTTACATTCTACTTACCATCATTATGTGATTGGTCTAACAGGTTTTTCTCTCTTTTTTAATATAGGTGTTCTCTTAAAATTTTGTGGAAAATCTCAGTGAATTAAATTAGGCAACAATCGGTCCTGGACACATTCCAATTGCAGACTCAATAATTAATATCATTAGAGAGTATAAAGTCTTCTTGATCTTTGCCTGTCTTGGTTAGAAGATGCTCTGCTCTTAAGTACTGATATAATAATTTCAGGAGATGCTTTATTAGGCTTAAAGTACAAGAAAGTTCTCTCGAATGTCAAGTACAACTATTTGGCCATATCCACACGGTAGAGTGAGATGGACTAAACCTCTGAATGATAGTTATTCTTTATTGATGCTACTGGAAAAGAAAGTACTCAAAAAATTTTCCCGGTAAATAGCTACTTGCTGTCTTCTTCTGCAGACATACGATTTACTTGCGTTTTTGATAAATTATCCTAATGGGAAAATTTTATTTTACTTGTATCATGCTTTCTTTGAAATATAGCTACATGGCAAGTAGTAATTTTCTGAAATCTTTACAAGAATCCATGGAGAAAATGGATAGACTAAGGCATGTGAAATAAAATATCTTCAAGAAATAATGCACTTTTTTGCCCTCTGTGGGGAAAGTAGATGGAAGGTCTATTTCCAGCTCTTTATGAGTAAAGTTAAAATTTCTCCTTCAAATTGTGAACCAGTTTCTGAAAGGTAAGACTTTAATAGTTCAGAGTGCAAACCAGGCTGTGTAGTTGTGTGAATTTCTTTATTACATAGGAAATTATAATGTTTGAATTTATAAGAATTGAAAAGTTTAAAAACCTTCTGCTGGTATATACAGGGACTTTGAAGTAAATCAAACTTAGATTCCAACTCCAGTTCTGTCACTTAAAAATAAGTAACTTTGGAAAAATTAATTCTATTCTAAGCCTCAATGTTTTCCACCAAAAAATGGGGATAATGATTCTTGTTATTGTAAACATGAAAAATTATACATTTAATGTAACTTTATATATGTATATGTTTATGTGTATATGTATTTGTGAGTTTATATACTTATATATGTATGTATAGATATAACATGTATGTATGAATGGACATAGTATCTAATACATAGTTTTGCATAACAAATTAAATAGGTGTTCTTTCCATATTAATATTTCCTTTCATTAAAATGTTTTTGTCTATATCAATGGAAACAATGGAATAAAAATATTTGTTTTCTCATCTTTTTATTTTTGCATTGCAGGAGGATATACACTTATGATTGATGCTGATATGCTTACTTTGTAGCTTCTGATATTTTATTAAAAAAATGAAGATTGATTATCCATGTTGATCCAAGAACTGTGTTACATATGCCTTCATTTTTTTAGCTTATTAAATGTTCACAAAAACTCACTAAGTACCTATCATAATTTAATTTTACAAACATGCAAATTATGACTCAGAGTGATGACTGTTACTTTTTTGAAGGTATTAAAGGTAGATTTAGAAAAATAAAATTTACCGTTTTTGAAATATCCTTTGCAATAAGGTATGATATATATATTTTATAAAACATCAGTTCTGTAGACATTAGAGTAACACAAAATTATTTATGCACATATATTAATGATGGGATTTATGTAAAAATCCAGTACAATAAGACTTTTTGGCTTTCATGGCAAAAAAACTCAATCTCTTGAGTAGGGAGAGACATTTATAAGCAGATGTAGTAGTCAATTAGCTAAATAGAGACTTCCTCAAGGGTAGTTCAATATCATGGAAAATTGGTGGAAAAAATTGGAAAGTTACTGGTCAAGATTTATATGATATTTCTCATGAATAGATTAAAAAATTCTTTAAATGTAGTCAGCAGCCATCTTATAACTTCAAGAGGCATACTTACGTGGAAAAGTAAGAGACTGATGGTGAAAAGGTGCTTCCTCAGTCACCACCACCATTTCTATCTTCTGATAACATAACCCCTGACTTAGACCCTGAGCATCGATGAATCAGTGGATGCTCTGTGATGCTGGGAGTCTACCTTATCTGAAAGGAATGACACAATGTAAGTATTCTGTAAACATTTGTCAATGAATGAATAAGTAAAGATTAAACTTACAATACACCTCTCCAGAATATTTCCCATTATTTTAGAGGTAAACTGCTTCTGATCTCTGAAATTAGCATCTACAAAAGAATTGATGGAGCTAAAGAGACAGAAAAGCACTTTGGATAGCTGGGGAAGACTATGAAGTCTTGAGCAGAATGATTATGGAGAATTATAAGATGTGACTTTGGGGAGGTAGCCTGGTTCCAAGTAATCCAAGGAACTGTAGGTCAAGTATCCCAGGAGATTGGATTTTATTGATTATGTGAGAGAAATGCACTGTAGGGGTTTTGAAAAGGGAAGTGATATGATTTAAATAAGACATAAAGAAGAATATTTGGGCTGCTTCATGAGAATAAACCATTGAAGGCCAGAACAAAAGCAGAGAGAACTTGCAAGAGGCTACTACAGCGGACCAGGAAGGCAATGGGTGTTGTGGTAATTATCAATTTTGCAACATATTTTAAAGAAAGAGTCAGCAGGACTTATTAAATTTTTTTATAAATAAATTGAGTGAATAAGGGAGTGCAGAATACTATCAGATTTAAATTCTGAACAATAACATGGAAGGTGGTACCATTTAATTAAATAGGAAACACCTAGGAAGGAATAGATTTATTATAGTATATTAAAAATTTAGCTTTACAAATGCTAAATTGACATCTAATTGGAGATATCAGTTAGTTTCATATACAGCTTTGAAAATTAGGAGAGAGATAGAGGCAGAAGTCATACAATTTTGGAAAGCTTTAGCATTTATAATTCAGGAAAGGCAGGAAGATCTGAGTAAAGACACTAAGAAGATTTCAGGGATTTGGTAGAAAATCTGGGGCAGTGATTATTATGGGTCATATGCTATGTCAGAAGACACAATTATGATTCCATTGAATCCTCCCAAAATTCATATGTTGACATCCTAACCCCCAGTACCTCAGAATGTGACCTTGTTTGGGCATAGGGTCTTTACAGAGGTAATAAAGTACAAATAAGATCGTTAGGGTGGGCATGAATCCAACATGACTAGTAATTTTATCAAAAGAGGAAATCTGGATGCTTACAGGGAGAATACCATATGAACATAAATATGGTCATCAACAAGCCAAGGAACAGGTCCTTCCCTTCCAATTTTTAGAAGGAATCAACACTGTCAACACCTTGAATTTGAATTCCTAACATCCAGAATGGTGAGATGATAAGTTTCTATTGTTTAAGCCATCCAGTTTATGCTTCTTTGTTATGGTAGCTCTAGCAAACTAATACAGATTTTGTGCTGAGAAGTGGAGGTGCTGCTGTAATATATTTCAAAAAATGTGGAACTGGCTTTGGGATTGATTAATGGGTAGATGTTGTAGAAAAAACCTATGCCTTGTGAGAATGTTGGTAGAAATATGGGCATTGAAAGTTGATTCTAGTGAGGGCTCAGGAAGGAAATAGGAATGCTATAGAAAAAATATTTGTCCTCTGAAAGAATACATATATCATCATGAACATAATGTTGCTAGAAATTGAATATTAAAGCTGAAGTCTCAAGCGGAAATGAATATCTCTTTGGAAACTGGAGGAAGGGCAATTATTGTTATAGAGTGGAAGCTCTAGCAACTAATACAGTGATCTTTGGTCTATAGCCTTCCATTCATAATTCGCACTACTGACTTTGAATATGTAAATTATCTTGAGTTCTCAGTCTAACACTTTTGTGACTTTACACATAGTTCATCGTTTAACGAATTCCCTTCCCCTTCTCTCTTGTTCTCTCACTTTTCCCTTAAAGCTCTGCGGAAGTACTGCTTCCTCTGGGAAGCACTCCTAGATCCTAGCTTGATTTAGATGTTCCTTAGTACAACACAAATATATTTACAATGATATTTACTAATTTGATCTTTAATTGTCTGATCCCCTGGTTATACATGAAATCACTGAGAGTAGGGAACCAATCCTATTCAATATGGTAATACCAATATTTACGGCAGGTTGTTTGACACAAACACACCCTCCATAGATATTTTTTTGATTGGAGATTAAACAAAAGGTTAAATTTAAAATACTTTTAAAGATTTTTTTCTTGTTTTACAGGTAAACTAATATCTGAAATCAGCACTTAAAAAAGAATAGATGGAACCAGAGAACAATGTGACTTACTTTGTCCTCTTGGGCCTCACACAGAATCCAAAGGAGCAGAAAGTTCTTTTTGTTATGTTTTTGCTCTTCTACATTTTGACCATGGTGGGCAACATGCTTATTGTTGTGACTGTAACTTTTAGTAGGACCCTGGGCTCACCCATGTACTTCTTTCTTGCCAGTCTATCATTTATGGATTCCATTTATTCTTCAGTCATTTCCCCCAAATTGATTTCAGACTTGTTCTTTGGGGAAAATACCCTATCCTTCAGATTTTGTATGGCCCAGCTGTTTACAGAGCACTTTTTTGGTGGATCAGAGGTCTTTCTTCTGTTGGTGATGGCCTATGACCGCTATGTGGCCATCTGTAAGCCCTCGCATTATTTGGTTATCATGAGGCAATGGGTGTGTGTCGTATTGCTGGTAGTGTCCTGGGTTGGAGGTTTTCTTCACTCAGTAATTCAACTTAGCACTATTTACGGGCTCCCATTTTGTGGGCCCAATGTCATTGATCACTTTATCTGTGACATGTACCCCTTACTGAAACTTGTCTGTACTGACACCCGTGTCGTTGGCCTCTTAGTGGTGGCCAATGGAGGACTGATTTGCACTATTGTGTTTCTGCTCTTACTCATCTCTTATGGTGTCGTCTTGTGCTCTCTAAAGAATCTTAGTCAGGAAGGGAGGCGGAAAGCCCTCCAGACCTGTGGTTCCCACATCACTGTGGTTGTCTTCTTCTTTGTTCCCTGTATTTTCATGTATGCAAGACCTGCAGAGACCTTCCCCATTGACAAATCATTGAGTGTGTTTTATACAGTCATAACCCCCATGTTGAACCCATTAATCTACACTCTGAGAAATTCTGAGATGAATAATGCTATGAAGAAGGTCTGGAGAAGAAATTTCCTAGCTCATAGTAAATAAGTTTGACATTCACCATGAAGAGAGTCCTTTGACTTTAGGGCTCATCTCCTTGGAACCCAAGAGTCTTCTTAAAACTTATCCACCTATCCTTTCCTTTAACAGCATTTATCATAATTATAATAAATAATTCTGTATGATTAGATTATTAATGACAGTTTATTTGCTTAATGCCACTCTATAATGTCTTATTTATCACTTCACCTAGAAACCTGTAATGCATATACAGCAAGAAGTCAATAAGAAATATATAGTGAATGAAATTTTTATAGTTAAACTAATATTTAATTAATTTATGCATTTATTTAATTTTTTCTGCAATTAGTTTTACTTTTTAGCTGGATTATTTATTACCCTTTCTTGTTCTTTTTTCCTAACTGAAACATTTAATGATATGTAGAATGTTCTCTTTGTTTAATTTCATTATATATGAAATATTTAGCATGTAACACTTCTGCTTTTTAAAATAAATAAATTGAAAGTTCAATAATAACATAAAAATATAAACCACATGAAATAATATGTGAAAAACAAATTTCTATTCCATCCCCATTAGTGTTTCCCAGTGTTCCTCCCCAGAGTAGTCATGAAAGCCTGTCTTAAGATTCTTCAAGGATTAATCTTTGCAAATACAAATGTGTTTACATACATGCTTGATATTTTTTTGTATGTCTATGTGTAAACATTTACAACTTTACTACTCATCATCTTGACTATCTTTCCATACCAGTTCATTTAGATCTAACTCATTCTTAGTTGTTCTCATACTATATAATTTTCTCTTATAATAATACTAGAATTAATGTATCCAGTATTCTTCATATTGTTTTTAATCCTTTTCTCTCACATATAATTCTGCAATAAATATATGTTTTGAATATATGTTCCTAGAAATGTTAGTTACTAGGAATAGAATTTTTCAGTCTAGAGTATATGTATTTAAAAAGTTGATATTCATAGTTGTTGCCAAAGTGACATCCATGAAGTTGTACCAAGTACACTTCTGCCCACAGTTTTTGAAATTATCTGCTCATCCACATTCTCAACAACTAGCGCTTGGTAAACATTTATGCTATACAACAATCTCATTCATAAAAGGAATTATAATTAGTTTGTATACTTTAATTGAAGTTCTTTCAATGTAATTGATTTAAGCATATTTTCACATGTTTAAAGTTAATGTATTTCTTTCTCTTTGAATTGTCTATAAATTTTTTTTTTTTTTTTTGAGGAAGATTAGCTCTGAGCTAACATCTACAGCCAATCCTTCTGTTTTGGCTGAGGAAGACTGGCCCCGATTAACATCCATGCCCATCTTCTTCTACTTTATATGTGGGATGCCTGTCACAGCATGGCCTGATGAGCAGTGCCATGTCCGTGCCTGGGATCCAAACCAGAGAACCCAGGCCGCTGAAGCAGAGCACGTGATCTTCACTATTCCGTTAACTGGCCTGGCCCTTTATAAATGATTTTTAAACTATTTTCTTCAATTGTTGGTCTTTTCCATACTGATTTTTATGAGGAATTATATATTAAGGAAATAATCTCTTTCATGTACGTGATTTGATTTTGACTTTCTTATGCTATGTAGAATTTTTTTTCTTGGCTAGGTAGAATTTTTCAATATTCACCTAGTCAGATTTATAAATGGTTTTTGATTTTTTTATCTTCCTTAAAAATTTTTCAACACTTCAATCTAACCATAATATTTCCCCACATTTTTTAGAAGTTAATATTTTCTTAGCATTTTTGTGGTTTTATATTTTATATGAAATTTTTGATCTATTTGATGTTTATTTTGATATCATCAGTTAAATAGGATTAAGTTCTATTGTTTTGTCGGTGAATTATTTTGTAGTTGCATAATTATATTTTCACCACTGAGTAGAAATCCCAATTTCATTGTTTCTAAAGTCCTATATATATTTGGATGCAATTCAGGACTCTATTATTTTCCATTGATCTCTGCTGTCATGTGCCATTTAATACAAAAAATAATTGCATTTCTTCTATAATACATTGTGATATGCAATAAGCCTAGGACTCCCTCATTAATCTCCTTTTTCAGAATTATGTCCATTCCTGCATACTTATGTTATGGAATTAAACTTATGATAAGCTAGAAAGGTCACAAAAAAGTTGTTATTTTCAATGTGTTTTGATTTAGGAAGATTAATTTAGCAAGATTGTATATCTTTAGAATTTTGAGGGTTCTTATCCATGAGGAGGGTAAATGTTTACATTTAGTTACGTCTTTTTTATGCTCCCTAGTAGTACTTTATTTTTTCTTTCTGTTACTTATTCTTTATAGGTGGCTACTCTTCTTCTTCCCTGACCCATAAAATGCTAGCTAACACTTTTGCTGTAAGAAAAACCGCCACTTTCAGGAAGTGTATGACTTAAGTATTTGCTGAGCATCTTTTGATGCTGCTGAGGTCATTCTGCTGATGGGGATGGCCTCTGACAGCTTAGGGACATTCTGTAACACAGACCATCATGAGCAGATTGTATAGCTGTGGCCATCTCACTGGAGTGTCCTAGGATGGAGGCTCTATTCATTCAATAATTCGGATTCTTTTCAGAGTCTGACTGCCTTTTTGCAGTCCCAACGTCATTGATCATGAGTGACAGGAACACTGCTGAAATTCATCTTCTTGGAAACTCATACCTTTGGTCTCTTCACTGCTGCCCAAAGAGGGTTCATCTGCTCATTAAACTTTCTCCTCCTACTGGTCTCCAATATGGTCATCATATACCCTTTGAATTGTCACAGTTTGGATGGTAGGTGCAAAGCCCTCTCCACCAGTGTCTCTCACACCACTGTGGTTATTTTACACTTTGTGTCCTGCATGTTTGTGTATCTTCCTCCAGTGACCACACTTTCCATCAAGTTATGGCTGTGTTTTGTACTATGATAACTCCCATGTTAAATCCTTTAATCTACACCTCAGGAGTGCAGAAGTAGAAAATTCTGTGAAGAATCTCAGAGTCACAAGGTGACTTTAACAGAGAAATATACATGACAACATAAAATAACTTTATCCCTTAAATGATGAAGAGTTAAAAAAAAAGCTAATTTCTACCATTCTGGGCCAAATTAACACTATTTGTCAAAATTATGTTGATTTTTGTGGATAGGCACTCTGAGGACAGGCCTTGACAGGAAATCATCAATATAAAAATATCCCGTTAACATTTTTGTGTTACCCAATTGTTTGTCAAACTTTGCGTTGCTGTCAGAATCACTTTGATATCTTGTGAAAATATGGATTCCCAGGACAAAGCTCTAGAGATTCTGATTTAGTGAAGCTGCTGATTGATAGATTTAGCTTTTTAAACAATTATCTTGATGTTTTTGAAGTAGGTGATCCTTGCAGGCAGTTTGACCAAGAGTCCTATAGATTACATTCACATCCTGAGCCTATCAATAGAGTTATTTTATTAAGGCATTTTCTAGGAAGAATTCTTCACAGCAGAAGCTGGGAGGATGATGAAATTCTCAAAACATCTTAATTCTTACAATGCAACCTTGTTACCTAGGCAATGGCAAAAGAAAAATAAAGCATTCTTGGAAAAAAGGAATTTTGGGTATTCTCCAATTTCTCTTTCTGTACTTTGTAATCTTCTGGCACATTTTATCTGATTCTGTTTTTGTTTTTCTTCCTCCAAAAGGAAAGATCTACCAGCTATTTTTGCTATATTATTTGCACTAACACTCATGGTTATTGTAATTGTATTGTAAACTAGTCATTCATATTGATAGCTTTATGAAAATTTTTATGTATCATATGTTTTATGTACATTTTTGAGGAACAAGTGAAAAGATTTAATACATTATAATGCTTGAGAGCACAGCATTTGAGTTAGACAGTCCTGAGTTCAAATCTTAACTTTGCCTTTTATAGTGTGAACTTTGGCAAAACATTACCTCTTTAAGCTACAGTTATCGGGGAATGATGGAGATATTTTCAAGGTCAAATATGCAATCTGTATAAGGTCTTAGACAATCAAATGCTTGGAAATGTTAGTTATTATGAACACTTTTTATTACTGGAAATTTTAAAATTGTAGTAGAACTACTTACATGGCCTAGAATATTAAGCTAATTTTTTTTTAACTTTAGAAAGTATTATGCATGATTTCTCTGTGCCTGCTGAGAACATGAGAGCTGACTGACCTTGTGGGAATTTCTGTGCCTGGAATGGTCTCCAATCTCCTTGGCATTTCTGAATTTCTCTCTCTTGTTCTCTGATCTATATTGACCCCGTACCTCTAAGGACTTGATGATGTTCCAATTGTGGGTCTGATTTCCTTGACAAGACTTGTGTGAGGGTAAAATTTTATTATGAAAGTGAGACCAACATAGCAAGTAGAATATGTAAAGACTTAAAATACAGGGAGGTATTTTTTCAGAAGTGGTATAGGGTGTATGTTTGTTCAATATCACATGTCCAGTTTAGAAGAAAGCTTGGCCTCAAATAAACGCTTAATCAATAATTATGGAATGAATGACTATTGTCTCTTTCTAACCTTCTTAAAAATATTTGCTTTTGTAAAAAAGGACATTTGTTAACTAGAATGCTTCTGAGATTGATGACATTCCTTTCTTGGTGATAAATTGAAATGGGGAATTTTAGGTCTGTTTGGCATATGTCAAGTTACTTATCTGAAGACAGAGAATAATGTCTATCTAGTTTAAGTAGAAGAGACTTAGGATATGCAATAAAATAGCTTAAAGACTCTTTGGCAGGACTTGGGTCACAGATTCTAGGTTCAGCTACAATTAATACATTTCAGAAGCACACCTGGACAATACAGGGGTTCTAAAGGAAGTATTGTCCTGCTGACACCAAGATCATGCTGCTGCTGGCTAAATTGCAAAGGTGACACCACTTCCCTGACCTCAGAACCCTTCTGGCTCTCAGAACGACTTAATCTCAGATAACTTATTTCCAATTGAAGTTTGCACAGATGCTCCTGGTTGGCAGAACTCAAGTCACATATCTGCACCCGAGCAGCAGGAGCACAGGGAAATGTAGTTCTTTGGATTTTATGTTGGCAAAGTGGGTTCATACTTGGGGAACTAACAACAGGTGCAGGACATTTTTAAGGGATTTAGGGGGCAGCCATACACTCCAGGTGTTCACTACCATTGGGGATATGATCTCATAAAACGAATTTCATTTATCCCATAGATAATTGTTTATTCCTAGAAAAATTAAGCGTGCCCCTGTTTCTACCTTACACGTATGAAGACTAGCAGAACTAAAGGACTGAGGAAGCTGGAGAGCAGGAAATTTATTGACACCATAGAGAGGTATTCATACACTCACTTATTTTTACTGAATACCTGCTGTGTAGTAATTGTGGTTAGTCCTGAAGTAGAAATAGAAAGGACTTAGAACAGTCTTTAACCTGCTGGAACTAGTGTAGTCTAGCCTATGATTTGGTAGCACTTCTCAAGTAGCTCTTCTACCTTAATTGTGAGATGTTCATTAGATGGAAGCTTTCCTTAGTTAAAAACAAATTGTTGTCTTACTTTACTGAGTCTCACCTTAAAAAAAAATGACGGTACCCTACTGTGTTTCAGGCATTTTGTTAAGCATTTTCCATGCATTATGTTTTTCAATCATTATAGCTTCTAGAGTGGGTATTATTCATTTCTTTTTACTGAAAATCAAACAAACAAACCTTGATGCTTAGCGGTGTTTAAAATAACTTCTTCAATGTTAGACAATTGTAAGAAGCTTAACCCTGGTCACCTTTCTCCAACATATTTGGAATCCTGTTTGAAATGCACAGCTATGGTCAAATAGGTCAGATCAGAGTTTGTCTTTAAAGTTTCAAGCCAGCTCATTCCATCTTGCCTCATATTTCTTTCTGCCTGACCCTGGGCTCCAAATACAGGCTTCTGGGTCATCTAGCTTATGCATATGCAGTTGTGTACTTCCTTTTCCTGCTCACTTGTCATTAAAAACTTTATTTTTTAAAGTAGTTCTAAGTTCACAGCAAAACTGAGCAGAAAGTCTAGAGAGTTCCCATATATCTCGTTTCCTACTCTTGACATCACACACCACGATGATACATTTGTTACAGTTGGTGAACTTACATTGACACATCATTATTGCCCAAAGTCCATAGTTTACACTAGGGTTCACTCTTGATGTTGTATCTTCTAAGAGCTTGGATGCATGAATAATAACATGAATCCACTGTTGTAGTAGCATACAGAATAATGTCACCGCCCTAGAAATCCTGTGTACTCTGCCTATTCATCCCTCTCATCCTCCCAACTCCTGATGTTTTCACTGTCTCCCAAAATGTCATATTTTTGGAATTATGCAGCATCTGGCCTCTCAGTTTCACTTCTTTTACTTACTAATATGCATTTAAGTGTCCTCCATATCTTTCATAGCTTGACTGCTCATTTATTTTTAGTGCTGAGTAGCATTTCATTGTCTGGTGTTTATCCATTCTCTTATTAAAGAAGACATTGATTGTTTGTTTTAGCAATTATACATAAAACTGCTATAAACATCAATGTGAATGTTTTGCTTGGACATAACTTTTCAGTTCATTTGGGTAAATCCCAATAAGTGTGATTGCTGGGTTGTATGATAGGAGTGTATCTGGTTTTCTAAGAAATTTCCAAACTGTCTTTCAAAGTGGCCATACCATTTTCCATTCCCACCAGAAGCGAATGAGGGTCCTTATTGCTCACATCCTCACCAGCAGTTAATGTTGTCAGTGTTTTGGATTTTGGTCATTCTAATAAGCATGCAGTAGTATCTCCCTGTTGTTTTAATTTGCATTTTCATAACTATATATGACATTGAACATGTTTTAATGTGTTCGCTTGCTATCTTTATAACTTCATTGTGAGGCATCTGCTTAGGTTTTGCCCATTTTTTTAAATTAAGTTTTTAGGTGTTTTTAAACCACTTTATTGGGGTATGATTGACAAACAAAAGGCTGTACATATTTAATGTCTACAACTTGATGAATTTGGAGATAAGTACACATCCATGAAAACATCACCACAATCTATGCCATAAACCTATCCAACACCTCCAAAAGTTTCCTCCTGCCATCTTTATTGTTATTATTTTTTGTGATATGAATGCTTAACGTAAGACCCACTTCCTTAGAAAATTTCAAGGTGTACAAAACAATATTGCTAACTGTAGACAATGTACTATAAAGTAGGTTTCTGGGGCTGATCAGTCTTGGATAACCAAAACTTTGCACCCTTTGGATAAAACCTCCTAATTTCCCCATCTTCCTGGCCAGCTGCTGGGAATCAACATTCCACTCTCTGCTTCTATGAGTTTGACTATTTCAGATTCATCATATAAGTGGTATCATGTAGTATTTTTTTGTGTCTGGCTTATTTCACTTAGCATACTTCTCTCAAGGATTATCAATGTTGTTGCAAATGTCAGGATTTCCTTCTTTTAAAGGCTGAATAAATAGTATTTCATAAGATGTATATATGTCATTTTCTTTATCCATTCATTTGTTGATTGACATTTAGGTTGCTTCCATTTCTTGGCTATTGTGAATAATGCCACAATGAATATGGGAATGCAGATATATCTTCAAAATCTTGATTTCAATTCCTCTGGATATATACCCAGAAGTGGGATTACTGGATCATATGGCCACTTCTATTTTTTTAGGAACCTACATACTGTTTTCCATAGTGACTGCGCCAATTTACATTCTCATCAACAGTGTTCAAGGCTTCCAATTTTTCTACATCCTTGGCAACACTCGTTATCTGTTGTTTTGTTCATATAGCATTCCTAGTAGATGTGACATGATATTTCATTATGGTTGGTTGAGATGTGTAATTCTTTTTATACATTGTTGGATTCTATTGCTAATACTTTGTAGAGGTTTTTTGCACCTATGTCATTAGAGATATTGCTCCATAGTTTTCTTTTCTTGTGATGTGTTGCCTGATTTTAGTATTAGGGTAATGCTGACCACATAGAATGAGTTAAGGAGTATTCACTGTGTTGCTATTTTCTAGAAAAGATTGTGGACAATACCTTAAATGTCTCATAGAATTCTGGAGTGTGAACTTCACCTGTGCTTCTCAGTCCTCCCCATCTTAGGTGGGATAGGATGGCTGGTGGGGGACGGAGTTGTGCATTTCCTTTCCCCCAGAGCCTTCTGAAAAGACTCCAGCTTGGTAGGCTCTGGTAAAATAGTTTCTCCTGATGGCAGGCTTTGTTAACAACAGAATGCTCTGGTGTATTTTTAAATGGTTCCCTTCTCTTCCTGATGGATGGTATTTTCCCCAATATTCACTGTGAGAACCTGGTAGATTATCTGGAGGTAAAACTTACAAAACGTCAGGGCCCCTGATGACTTAGTTGACTTGGAGTTTTTATCTTTCTGCCTTGTCTATTTTGAGCCTCCAGCAGTTCATCAATTACAGTTCAGATTTCCTACCTCAGCATTGATTACTGCTGTGGTTTCTGCTTTTGGGTAATTTGTGATTCTCTGTAGCTACCTGAATGTCACTCTCCATTTTGGGGGCCAGTGGTTTGTCTTGTGACCTCACACCCCTGACAGATGTAAGCTTTGTTGATTTTTCACTTCATTCAGCTTTCTAATTCTTAGGATGAAGCTGTGACTTCAAAGCTCCTGATATGCTGGGCCAGAAACTGGAAGTCCCTCTAACTCATTTTAAAAGAGATTCTGCCATTGCACCATGTAAAGACACAGAGAGAAATTGACTGTAAATGCAAACCAAATTCCTTACCAAATCTGTACTGCCCAGCAGGATTTGGTTCCTGTCCATCTCTTCAACCTCAGTTTGTACTATCCTGTCCATTTCCTATTCCCCTTTAAAAACAATGATATTTCATTTTCTTGAACTTGCCAAGTTCTTTTCAATGTTGGATCTTAGTGCATACAACAGTGCTTCCCACAGTAATGACTTCTCATCATTTGGAATTCAGCTTAAGTATCACCTTTTAAAGAGTCTTCTCTGATTGCATTATCCAACATGGTATCTTCTCCTTTTTTATTGCCAAGTACCCTGTTTTGTGTCTTATTAACAATGATCACAGGTTATAATTACTCTAAAGTTGTTACACCTAAATTGGAGAGTAAATTTTGATATACACAATCCCACGTTTATAGGCAGAAAAAATTGAGTATTAGATAATAGGGAAGAAAATCTTGCTACAACAAGGTGGGGAAACAAGGGACAAATTTATCTTCATTGGAACAAAATGACTGAACCAATATTTTATTCTTGACTAGCAATAGTTCCATAACGATTCTGAGGCTATTTTTTCTCCTTGTTACATCTTCCTTACCCTAATTATGTGATGGGTCTAACAGGTCTTTTTTTTCATATTTGAGAACTAATGCAGTTCCTTCACTGTTTATTTTCAAAAAAATTTTTTGGAAGCTCTTTTTTGAAGATTGGCCTTGAGCTAACATCTATTGCCAATCATCTATTGCCAATCTCCCTCTGATTTTAATTTTTCTCCCAAAGCCCCCCAGTACATAGTGTATACCCTAGTTGTAGGTTCTTCTATTTTCTGTATGTGGGACACCTCCTCAGCATGGCTTGATGAGTGGTACTACGTCCATACCCAGGAACCAAATTGGCAAACCCCAGCCTGCTGAAGTGGAGCCCACAAACTTAACCACTGGGCCATGGTCTGGCCCTTGTTTTGTTTTGTTTTGTTTTTTTAATACAGTTGCTCTTTTAAAATTTTCTAGAAAATCCTAGTGGTTTACTTAAGCAACAGTCAGTCTTCACACCTTCCAAATGCAGGACTCTATGGTTAACGTAGTTAGAAGGTATAAAATCTTCAGTGATATTTTCCCCTATTTAGCAGAAAATGTTACCCTCTGAAGAACTGCTACAGTTACCTCAGGTGATGCTTTATTAGGCTTACAGCATGAGATAAAAAGGTGCACGAATGCCCTCTCCAAATCTCGAGTCCAATTCTTTAGCCATATGAACCAACTAGAGTGAGATGGACTGAACATCTGAGTGGTAGTTATTCTTTACTGATGTCACTAGAAAAGAAGTTACTTAAAATTTTTTTCTTGGTAAAAATGGCTACTTGCTATCCTTTTTGTGTAGACATGCAATTTATTTGCATATTAGTTAAATTATCCTAACATAGAACATTTTTATTTTTCTATTTTCACCATGGAATTCCTTTGAAATAGAACTAGAATGCAAGTTAGAATTTTCTGAAGTATTTAGAAGACTCCATGAGGAAAGTGGATGGACAAACCCACAGGATATCAAATATATTTTCAAGGAATAATGCAGCCTTTGACCTCTGTAATAAGAGTGAATGGAAAGCAATTTCCAGCTCCATGTGAGTGAAGTTGAGTCCTCCTTCGAATTGTGAACAAGTTTCAAAATGTAGGACTTTAATAGTTCATGGTGGAAACCTGGCTTTGCAGTCTTGTGAATTTCTTTATTGTGTAGGAAATTATATCACTGGAGTTTATAAGAATTGAAAAGTTAAAAAGCTTCCTGGCTAAATAGGGACTTTGAGGTTGGTCAATGTAAATTCCAATTCAAATTTGGTCATTTAAAAATATTTAACTTTGGAAAAATTAACTCTATATTCTGACAGTTTTTCACCTATAAAATTGGGATAACAATACATGTTACTCTAAAGGTTAAATATGATAAAATAATTAGAATGATATATATGTATGCATATGCATATATATTCTGAAACATGCATGATATACACACTTTGAGTAAAATAAAACTGTTTTTGCATGAATGTCAATCATATGGTTTATTTTAAAAACCCAGCACAATAAGACTCTTTGGTTTTCAGGGCATTTAAATTAAGTTTCTTTAGCAAGAGAGAGAAATTTATAATCAAATGTAATAGTCAACTAGCCAAATGGAAACTTCCTGAAGAGAAGCTCAGTATCATTGAGAAAAAAGTAGAACAAATTTAGAAAGTTACTGCTCAGGATTTTTATACTTGTCATGAATAGATTTAAATTTAAAATGAGGTCAGAAGCATCTTATAATTTCAAGAGGTATACTTACTGGAAAAGTAGGAGACTGATGCTGAAATGGTGATTCCTCAGTCACCACCACCATTTCTGTCTTCTGATGATATGACCCCTGACTTAGACCTTGATTCTCAATGAGTAAGTGGACACTGTGATGCTTGGAGTCTACCTTATCTGAAAGGCAGGACAGGGTGCAAGTATTCTATAAACATTTGTCGATTGAATAAATATGTAAAGATTAAATTTACAGTGTACCTTTATATGATATTTCCCATTATTTTAGAGGTAAACTGTTTCTGATATCTGAAATTAGATCTATGAAAAGTAGATGGGACTAAGGAGATAGACATGCATTTTGGATATTTGAGGAAGAGTGTAAAGTCTTGAGCAGAATGAACATAGAGAATCGTAAGATGGAAATTTGGGGAAGCAGTCTCCTTCCAAGTCATCTGGGGTCTTGGAGACCGTGGTAGAGAGATTGGATTTTATTGAGTATGTGATAGGAATCCACTGTAGGGATTTGATCAGGGTAGTGATAAGATCATTTGGGCTGCTTCAGGAAAAAAGATTATTCGAGGCCAAAATTAAAGCAAAGAAACCTTGCAGGAGGCTACTGCAGTAGACCAGAGAGGTAATGAGTGTAATGGTAATGATCAATTTTGCAGTATACTTAAAATGGGGAGTCAACAAAAAGTATCATTAAGTAATGTAAGAGGAATAAAAGAGTGAAGGACACTGTCAGATATTTGGTCTGGACAATAACATGTAAAGTGGTGCCATTTAACTATATAGGGAATACCTAAGAGGAAAGATTGAATATTTGTGGAAAATTGAATATTTAGTTTTAAAAAACACTGAATTGATTTCAAATAGAGATGTCAATTAGGTAGTTGAAATTAGGGGAGAGAGGGGGCAGAAGGCACATAATTTTAGAGTGCTTTAGCATTTGTAGTTCAGGAAAAAGAGGAAGATGCAAGTAAAGACACTAAGAAGGAGACTTCAGTTAGTTGGTAGAATATCTGGAATAGTGACTGTTATGGGTCATATGCTACATCAGGTGACACAATTATGGTTCCATTTTATCCTCCCAAAATTCATATGTTGAAGTTGTAACCTTCAGTATGTCAGAATGTGATCTTATTTGGGGGTAGGTTGTTTACAGAAGTAATCACATTAAAATAAGATCATTAGGGGAACACTAATCCAAAGTGACTTGTGTTCTTATTAAAAGATGCTGACATGCTTAGAGTGAGAACACAATGTGAGCATAAATACAGTCACCTACAGGCCAAGGAAAGAGATTTGAAACAGCTCCTTCCCTCACAGTCTTCAGAAAGAATCAACACGGTGAGCATCTAGATTTTTAATTTCAGAACTGTGATATGACAAGTTTCTGTTCTTTAAGCCACCCAGTTTGTGCTAAATACTTATGGCAACTCTAGCAAACTAATACAGCTTTTGATACTGAGAGGTGGGGTGAGTGCTGTAATAAATGTCATAAAATGTGGACATGGCTTTGGGATTGGGTGAGGTAGATGCTGGAAGAGTTTAGGGCTGACTGTTAGAAAAAGCCTAGACTACCTTGAAGAGACTGTTGGTAGAAATATGGCTATCGAACGATGATTCTGATGAGAGCTCAGAAAGGAATGAGAAGCACTGTAGGAAGATAAAAGGCCTCTATCATCATAGAAGATACGTGTATCATCATAAACAAATGTTGCAAGAAATATAATGTGAAGGTGCTTCTGGTGGGGTCTCAAATGAAAATAAGAAACAAGCTATTGGAAACTAGAGGAAAGGTGATCATTGTTCTAAAGTGGCAGCCCTACCAACTAATGCAGTGACCTTTGGTTTATAGCCTTCCATTCATAATTTGTTCTACGGACTCTCAATATGTAAATTCTCTAAAGTGAGTCACAGTTTTGTGACTTCATCCATGCTGCATCTTTTTATGGAATTCCTTTCTGATCCTCTCTTGTTCTTTCATGTCACCTTTAATGCTCAGCTGAAGTATTGCTTCCTTTGAGATAAATTCTCAGTTCTTAGTTTGATTTAAATATTCCACAGCACAAGAATATATGATACTTATTACATTGATCTTTTATTGTCCGATCCTATGATTATATATTAAATCACTGAGTAGGGAATCATATTTTAATCCACTTGATAATCCCACTCTCTATTTTGACACAGATGCCCCATAGGCATTTTTGATTGAATGAATAAATAAATAAAGATTAAGCTTATAATATGTTTAAGATACTTTTCCTTGTTTTATAGGTAAACTGCTTCTAATATCTGAAGTCAGCATCTGTAAAGACTAGATGGAAGCAAGGAACAGTATGATTTACTTTGTGTTCTTGGGCCTCACACAGAATCCAAAGGAGCAGAAAGTCTTTTTTGTTATGTTCTTGCTCTTCTATACATTGACCATGGTGGACAACATGCTCATTGTTGTGACTGTAATTCCCAGTAAGACACTGGGAACCAATGTACTTTTTGCTTACTAGCTTATCGTTTATGGATGTCATTTATTCCTCAGCCCTTTCTCCCAAACTTATTTCAAACTTGTTCTTTGGGGAAAATGCCATATCCTTCCAATCTTCTATGACTTAGCTCTTTACAAAGCACTTTTCTGGTGGATCAGGGATCTTCTGTTCGTGATGGCCTATGACCATTATGTGGCCGTCTGTAAGCCTTTGCATTACTTGGTTATCAGGAGGCAATGGGTGTGTGTTGTGTTACCCATAGTGTCCTGTGATGGGGGTTTTCTGCACTCAGTAACTACTTATGGGCTCCCATTCTGTAGCTCCAATGTCATTGATCACTTTATCTGTGACATGTACCCTTATGGAAACTGATCTCTACTGACACCTATGTCATGGCCTCTTAGTGGTGGCCAGTGGAGGACTGATCTGCACTGTTGTGCTTTTGCTCTTACTCATCTCTTATGGTGTCATCTTTCACTCTCTAAAGAACCCTACCCAGGAAGGTAGTCAGAAAGCCCTCCAGACCTGTGGTTCCCGCATCACTGTGGTTGTCTTCTTCTTTCTTCTTTGTATTTTCATGTATGTGAGACCTGCTAAGACCTTCCCCATTGAAAAATCATTGAGTGTGTTTTATACAGTCAAAACTCCCATGCTGAACCCGTTAATTTGTATTCTGAGAAATTCAGAGATGACAAATGCTATGAAAAAGCTCAGGAGAAGAAATGTCATATCTTTTAGTAAATAAGCACATCAATCCACAATGAAGAGAGTCTTTTGACATTAGCGTCCATTTCCTTGGATGGCAGAAGTCTTCTTAAACCTGATGCTGACTTTTCTTTCTTCAAATAATTTATCGTAATTATCATTAAAACGTGAACTAAGTGATTTTAATAATAAAAATTTTTCTCCCTGCTAGAACGCAAGGTCTATACTGTCTTGTAAATCACTTCACCTAGAAAGATGTAATGCCTGTATAGCAAGGAGTCACTAATATGTAATGAGTCAGTGAGGAACTTTTTATGTAGTTATAGTAATTTTAATCAGTTTATGCATTAATCTTTTTTTACTTTTTTCTGAGACTTAGTAGTATTTTTATTTAGATTCTTGTCATTTAAGTTAGTCTTTTACAGTATTTAAAATATTTTATGCTGTATAGATTTTCTTCTCTAAGAAATACAGTGACACTACACATCAAATTTTTATTGTAACACTACTTTTTAAAGAAAAATTGCAGTGTAATAGATAACAAATGGTAAAAGTAAAAACCATACAAAATGGGATAAAGTATAGAAAAACTTCTTATTTATCTCTATAGTCTACAGTTCTTTTCCCCAGAGGCAGTCACTTAAACCATTTCTTAAGTTTCATCAGGTAATAATCTTCGCAAATGCAAATGTATTTAAACATATTTATATATTTCCTGTGTATGTAAATGTATGCTTTTACTATGCACCATCTTGAAGATATTTCCATAGCAGTCCATATAGGTCTAACTCTTAGTTTTCCTCATACTGTATCATCCTGCCTTATAAATATGTACTAAAATTAATGTATCCATTCCTCTTCATGTTGGTCCTTATCTTTTTCTATGATAAATGATTTTGCAATAAATATACGTTTTTGAATATGTGCAAGTATGAGTTCCTAGAAGTGAAAATGTTATATACATATTTGAATCAATAGTCAGATAGCACATGTATATAAAATGTTGCTATTCATAGTTATTGCCAAACTGCCATCATTGAGGTTGTACTGACAGCTGCATTCCTGCTCACCATCTGTGATGATATTTTTGTCCACGTTCTTAACAGCCAGTTCCTGATAAATATTTATGGCATATGACAATCTGATTAAAGTTATTTTTTTATACTTTCATCAAAATCTTGTTGATATAATTGAGTTTGAGCATCTTTCACATGTTTCATATGATTTGTGTTTCCTTTTCTCTAAATGATCTATTAATGTCTTTTATCTATTTCATTCCATTGTTGATCTTTTCCGTATTGCTATTTTTTTTTTCAGGGAAAGATTAACCCTAAACTAACATCTCTTGCCAATCTTCCCCTTTTTTTTCCTTCCTCCCCAAAGCCTCAGTACGTGGTTATATATGCTAGTTTTAAGTCTTTCTAGTTCTTCTCTGTGAACCACTGCCACAGTGTGGCAACTGACAGACAGGTGGTATGGTTCCACAAACGGGAAGTGAACCTGGCTATGAGGGCTGGCTCATCTATACTGATTTTTATTCGTAATGATCCCTTTACTATCATATATGTAATTATTATTTTTCTAGTTGTGTTATGTTTTTAACTTTTTTATACTATATCAAAAGCTTTTATATGTAAACATTTTTTCTTTACATTTTGTATTTATTTATTTAATTTTTGGTTTCCCTATCTTGCTTAAAAAGACTTTCCCCACTTCACTCTTACCTAAATACTCCTCATCTATTTTTAGAATTTAATTTTTAAAGAATTTTTGTACTATCTTATATTAAAACTTTTGTTTCATATGGAATTTATTTTAATATAAGAGTTAAGTAAGGATTGAATTTTGTTTTCTAAATTTTAGTCATTTTTTTCTAGTTCCACAATTAACTTTGCCATTGACTTGAAATCTTGCCTATTCTATTTTAAAATCCCTTATGTATTTGGATCCACCTCAGGACTCTATTCATTTTGTTGATCTCCTTATTCATGTACTAATTGAAACAATGAAACAATGAATTCATATATAACATTTTGATATGTGATAAGACTAGCAGTCCCTCATTGCTATTCTTTCCAGAATTATGCCTATTCTTGCATATGTATGTTTCAAAATTGTTTAAAATAAAATAATATGGTTAAATTTGAATAAGATAAATATGTTTAAAATTAAAATAAGTTTACAATTAAGTTAAAATAAGTTTCAGATAGTTCAGTCACAAAACAAAATGCACTTATTATTTTCAATAAGATTCCATTTAAGAAGATAAATTTAGAAAGAGTTACATCTTTAGAGCATTGACAACTGTTATCCAAGAACAGTACAGATCTTTTCATTTAACAAGTTATCTTTTATACTCTTGGGTAGTGCTTCCACCTCCTGCCTGTGTTACTTATCCCTTAGAGATACCTACTGTTCTTTATCCATGAGCTCTAAAATGTTAACTGACACGTTTGCTGTAAGGAAAATCATCTCTTTCAGGAAGCGCATGACTCAAGTCTTTGCTCAGCATCTTTTGGTGCTGCTGAGATCATTCTTCTCCTGGTGGTTGCCAATGACAACTATGTGTCCATCTGCAAACCCCTGTACTAGGAAATCATCATGAGTTACAGGGATGTGTCTTCTGTTTTTGAGTGGCATGAGTACAGTCAAAACCCCCATGCTGAATCACCTTGCAACCATTCAGATCCTCTTCACAGTCTGACTGCTCATCTGTGGCTCTAATGTCATAGACCATTCATGTGTGATTTAAATCTTTTGTTGAAGTCTCTGCATGGACACACATACCCTTGGTCTCTTTGTTGCGTCCATCATTAATTTCATCTGCCTATTAATTTTTTTCCTCTTGATGATCTCCTGTGTGGTCATCTTGAGCTCCCCGAGGACACGTAGCTTGGAAGGGAGATGCATTGTCCTCTCCACGGGTGTTTCTCACATCATTGTGGTCATCCTAGATTTTGTGACCTGAGTATCAATATATTTGCACCCAATCACTGCCTTCTTCATTGATAAAGCAATGGCTGTGTTTTATACTATGATAACTTCCTTGTCAAACTTAAATCTACACACTCAGAAATTTAGAGGTAAAAAGGTATAAGTAATTTCTAGAGTAAAAAAATGACTTTGAGAAATAATCACAACAATATAAAATGACTTTATCCTTTAAATAGAGAAGAAAAAAGAAGATAATTTCTGTGGTTGAGGGCAAACTGAACACTATTTGTCAAAAGTATGTTCATGTTGACCTATAGGCACTCTGAGGAACAGTCCAGGCCGAAAATTATTTATCATTAGAAAATTATTGATTTAGATTTATGTTTTGCCCAACTGGTTGTCAAACTTTAAGATACTATCAAAATTAGTTAAGAGTCTTGTAAAATGCAGATTCTCAGGACACAGCAACACAGATTTTAATTTAGTAGTTTTGTTGTTGGACTGATTTATCTAGCTTTTAAACAAAGTAATCAGGTGTATTTGCACCAAATGATCTTTGCATACACTTGGAGCTATTGTGCCATAATTTAAGTTCACATTATGAGCTACTAATGAAGTCACTTTAGTTTTCAAATTTAGTTTTTAAATTGCTACAAATATTTAACAATATTTACAATTTTAACCATTTTTAAGTGTACTGTTCAGTGATATTAAGTTAATTCACATTGTTATGCCAATGTCATCACCATTTTTCTCTGGAACTTTTTCATTTTCCCAAACTGAAACTGCACAACTGTGTAACAGTAATCCCCTTTCCCCTCTCCTGAGCTCCAGACAACCCACATTCTGCTTTCTGTCTATGAATTTGACTAAGAACCTCATGTAAGTGCAATAATACAATCTTTGTCCTTTTGTGACTGCCCTACTTCACTTAAGATAATGCATTGTATGTTAATCTATGTTTTAGCATGTATTAGTATTTCTTTCCTTTTCAAGGCTGAATAATATTCCATTATAGGCATATGCCTCATTTTGTACATAAATTTATCTACCAGTAGACACTTGGGTTGCTTCTACTTTCTGGCTATTGTAAATAATACTGCCATGAAAATGAGTATAGAAAGAGCAGGGTGTTTGAGTCCCTGCTTTCCATTATTTTGGAAATACACCGAAAAGTAGAACTGCTGAATCACTTGATAATTCTTTGCTTAAATTTTGAGGAAGTACCATAGCATTTTCCATAGGAGATAGATCATTTTACTTTCTGATCAGCAGTGCACAATTATTTCAATTTCTCTAGATTATCTGCTGCATGTGTCATTTTCTTTTTTCTTTTTTTTTTTAAATAATAGCTATCCTAATGGGTGTGAAATGGTATATGATCACAATTTTGATCTGCATTACTCTAATGAAAATTAACATTGTTCATCTTTTCATGTTTTTCCTGGTCATTTATATATCTTCTTTTGAGGAATGTCTATCCAAATCCTTTGTTCATTTTCAATGTTGTTTTTGTTGTTGAGACACAAAAGTTCTTCATATATTCTACATTTTAATACCTTATCATTTATTGTTTGCAAATCATTTTTCCAAATCTGTGTGTTGCCTTTTCATTCTGTTATAGTGCCATTTCATGCATAAAATTTCCTAATTGTGAAGAAGTACAATTCATTTATTTCTTCTTTCCTGGCTTGTGCATTTTGTGTCAAAGAAATTATTGCCAAATCCAACATTATGAACCTTTTCTTTTATGTTTTCTTCTAAAATTTTTCTAGTTTTAGCTAATATTTTAGGTCCTTGATCCATTTTGAGTTAATTATTGCATTTCACGTAAGTTAAGGGTTCAGTTTCATTCCTTTGCTTTTAGATATCCAGTTTTCACAGCACATTTTTTTGAACAGGTTGTCTTTCCCCATTGAATGCTCTTGGCTCCCACATCAAAAGTCATTTGAAAACACACACAAATGTTTCTTTCTAGGAGCTGTATTTTATTCCATTAGTCTGTATGCCTGTCTTTATGCCAATACCACACTGTTTTAATTAACATATCTTCATAGTAAGTTTTAGAATCAGGAAGTATGAGATCTCTAACTCTGTTCTTCTTTTTCAAGATTGTTTTGGCTATTGGGAGTCCCTTGAGATTCCAAATGAATTTTTGGATGGATTTGTCTATTTCTGCAAAACACACTTTTGGGATTTAATAGGAATTGCATTGAGTCTATCGATCACTTTAGGTAATATTGACCTGTTAATAATATTAAATCTTCCAGTCCATGAATGTCTTTCCATTTATTTTTTCTCTTCTGTAATATCTTTCAGCAACATTTTGTAGTTTTCAGTGTGCCACATTTTTGCTCCCTTGGTTGAGTTTTTTCTTAAGTATTTTATCTTTTTGATGCTGTTGTAAATGAAATTGTCTCCTTAATTTTCCCTTTGGGTTTTCATGGATAGTGTGGAAATTCAAAACTTTTTTATGATAAAAAGCTCTCAACAAATTGGATATAGAAGAAATGTACCTCAACATAATAAAGGCTATATAGGACAAATCCACAATTAACATTATAGTCAACAGTGAAAGTTTGAAAGCTTTCCCACTAAAATCAGGAACAAGACAAGAGTTACCACTCTCATCACTCCTTTTCAACATAGTCCTGCAATAAAAATTCCTGTGAAAGTGTTAGTTTTCTACATATAGATCATGTCATCTCTGAGGTGAAATATTTTACTTAATTAATTAATTTAAGTTGGTATTACTACATGTAGCAGTGCTTCCAATGGTAGCAACTTCCTATCACTTGGGTCTTGGCTTAAACATCACCTTTAAAAAAAGACCTCTGATAATCTTACCTGTAGTAGAATTCTCCCTCTTATCTTCTGTCACAGTACCATGTTTGCTGTCTTATAAGCACTGAATAAAATTATCATCACTTTATTAAACTGCACCCTTATTTATTGACTGACTCTATTACAAGAATATAAGGTCTGAGAAGGAAGGAACTGTTACGTGATTTTTTTCCCTTTTTTATTAATTGCTGTGTCCACACTCATAGCACAGTTCCTGGTGTGGAAGTTAACCAAAGAAACCTTATCTAAATTGCAGTCAGGAAGGCCTGTAGAAGGAGCTTTCATGGTCTAGAATACATCATCAATTACATCAAACAGGAAGAGATTAAGCTTGCATCTTCAACAGGAAGTAAAGCTACTTTACTATTGAAGGAAAGTTTTCATTCCCCACTGGCAACAGCCCAGCCAATAAAAGGTGCTATAGCTCAGCCAATGAAAAGTCATTGCCTCCCTAACTGTTACTTTGCCCCAATGGACTTGCATTTAGAACAGCCTTTCCCTACTCCCCCTTTTTCTCTATAAAAGCAACTCCCCTCCTTTGTTTTCTGGATTTGCCTGTGACCTGCCATATCCTGAATTGCAATTCTTTTCTCTATTCCCAAAGAGACTCATTATAAGGTTAAAAATAGGCAAATTTGCTTTTTAAGTTGACACTGGCATAAAATAGGTGGTCTTAATTTTGAAAACAATAATTAATAATTGATGAATAATCACTTATTACATCTATATTGGTGACAAAATTTTTTAACATAGGTTACCAAACTTGAAAGCAGAATAAATTGAGCATTAAATAAAAGGAATTAAGAACTTGTCAAGGCAAGTGGGGAAATACTTGATAATATTCACTGGAACAAAATGATTTGGCTGATATTTTATTCTTGATTTACAATAGTCTTATAATGGTTCTAAAGCTATTTTTTTTCCATACTACATCATTTTAATCTTCATTATGTGATTTGGCCTATTAGTATCTTTCCATATAGATGTTATTTTAAATTCTGTGGAAAATCCCAGTGAATTTAATTAAGCAAGAATTAGTCAGGATGTATTCCAATTCCAGGACTCAATGATAAATGTGTTCAAAGGGATAGAATATCCAGTGGTCTTTGCCCCTGTCAGAAAGAAGATGCTATCCTTTTAAGAACTGATATAAAATCTTCAGGAGGTCCTTTGTTGGGCTTAATGCATGACATTTAAAAAAGCACAAAAATATCTGTTAAAGTCTCAAGTCAAATAGTCTGGCCATACCAACACCACAGAATAAGAAGGGCTAAACAATTGAATGGTATTTTTCTCTTTTGAAGTTAGTAGGAAAGAAGTTACTCCAGAAAAATTTCCCTGGGGAAAGGGCCAGTTTTTAACTTCTTATGCAAAATAGAATTTATTGCCTTTTTGATAAATTATCCTAACATGAAAATTTTTGTTTTTCTGTGTGCACCATGTAATTACTATTAAAGAATCTACAGTGCAAATAAAAAGAATCTTCTAAATAATCAGAAGACTCCATGAAGAAAATGGACAGATAGCCATATGAAGGAAAATATATCTTCAAGTTATAATGCAGCTTTTTGTTCTCCACCGTCATAGTGGATGAAAGAAGAATTCCAGGGCCCCTGTGAATGAGGTAAAAAGTCTTCCTTCAGATTGTGAACAAGCCACCACAAGGTAAGACTAACAGTAGATAGTGGGAACCAGGAATCACAATTGTGTGAATTTCTTCATTTTCTAAGAAATTAAATCACTTTGAAAGAAATTGAACAGACTCTAAACCAAGTTTTCTCACTTAAACATCTGTGACCTTGGGAAAATTAATTAGAAGTTCTGAATCTCACTTTCTTCAACTATGAAGTAGGCATTACAATTCTTGTTACTATAAATATTACAGGTGATACATTAAATTGTGAGAGTGTGTTTGGAATCCACTGTATGAGTTTTGAGCTGTGGAGTGATACAATCACAATAAGATTTTACAAGGATCATTTCAGCTGCTTCGGGAGAATTTGTTGGAGGGCAGAATCAACGTGGAGAGCCTTGGCAGGAGGCTATTTCATTGAGACAGGAAGAAAATAAGTGCTGGGAAATGATAAAATTTGTCATATATTAGAAAGTAGACTAAACAAGACTTGTTAAATGTATCACTAAATTAATATGAAAGTGTAAAGGAGGAAAGGACACTGAGATTTATTGCCTATATTATTACATGGAAGGTGGTAGCATTTAATGAGATGAGGAGCATTGATGTTTTTTGTAGAAAATTAAAAATTTGGTTTCATAAAAACAAAATTGATATCCAATTGGAGATGTCCAAAATTGGAGATGTTGATAATACACCTTTGAAAATTAGGGGGAGGTATGGGCTGGAGACACAATATTGAAGTGCTTCAGCATTTATTGGCCAGGAAAGGGTGGATCATCCACCCAAAGACTCTAAGAAAGAGGTTTCAGAGAAAACTGAGACAATTGAGGGCAGTGACTTTCCCTTCATAATTTGATCTATTCACTTTGGATATGTAAATTGCCTTAATGGTTCTCTAGTACTACGCTTTTGTGATTTTATGAATGGTGCATCTTTTCAGGAATTTCCTTCCCATATTCTCTTGTTCTTTTCTTTTTCCTTTAAACAGCTAAAGCATTGCTTCCTCTGAGAAATTTTCCGATTGTAGTTTGATTGATATCTTCCTACAAGGTGACTATTAGCTTTGCATGAATATTTTTATAATAGCACATATTACATTGGTCTGGAATTGACTGATATCTTATTATGCATCCTATCACTGAGGGTAGGGAACTATGTCTTATTCAACTTGGTGGTCACAATGTCTACAACATGTTTGACACAAATACATACTCAATATAGAGTTTTTAAAAATTGAATGAATTAATATAAGATTAAACTTATAATGCATTTAAAAGCTTTCCCCTTGTTTTATAGATAAACTGCTTCTAGCATATGAAGTCAGCATCTGTAAAGACTAGATGGAACCAAAGAACAATGTGACTTACTTTGTCCTCTTGGGCCTCACACAGAATCCAAAGGAGTAGAAAGTCCTTTTTGTTATGTTCTTGCTTTTCTACATTTTGACCATGGTGGGTAACATGCTCATTGTCGTGACTGTAATTGCCAGTAAGACACTGAACTCACCGATGTACTTTTTTCTTTGCTAGATTATCATTTATGGATGCCACTTTTTCCTCTGTCATTACCCCAAGGTTGATTTCAGACTTGTTCTTTGGGACAAATACTATATCTTTCCAATCTTGTATGACTCAACTCTTTACAGAGCACTTTTTTGGTGGGTCAGAGATCTTTCTTCTGTTGGTGATGGCCTATGACCGCTATGTGGCCATCTGTAAGCTCTTGCATTATTTGGTTATCATGAGGCATTGGGTGTGTGTTGTGCTACTGGTAGTGTCCTGGGGTGGAGGTCTTCTGCACTCGGCAATTCAACTTAGTACTATTTATGGGCTCCCATTCTGTGGCCCTAATGTCATTGATCACTTTATCTGTGACATGTACCCCTTATTGAAGCTCATCTGTACTGACACATATGTCATTGGCCTCTTAGTGGTGGCCAATGGAGGACTGATCTGCACTGTTGTGTTTCTGCTCTTGCTCATCTCTTATGGTGTCATCTTGTACTCTCTAAAGAACCTTAGTCAGGAAGGGAGGTGGAAAGCCCTCCAGACCTGTGGTTCCCACATCACTGTGGTTGTCTTCTTCTTTGTTCCCTGTATTTTCATGTATGCAAGACCTGCAGAGACCTTCCCCATTGACAAGTTACTGAGTGTGTTTTACACAATCATAACTCCCATGCTCAATCCACTAATCTACACTCTGAGAAATTCAGAGATGACAAGTACTATGAAGAAGCTCTGGATAAGAAAAGTTATACCTGATAATAAATAAGTTTACCATTTACCATGAGGAGTTGACATTGAGAACAGTCTCCTTGGTATGCAGGAATTTTCTTAAATCTGATGCAAACTTTTTTTTCTCCACAGGGTTTATGGTAATTATAATTAAAGAATGAACTATAATTGTGTAAATAATATGTATATAATTAATATATGTATACAGGAATGTGCTTTAATTATAATTAAAAATGAACATATGTTTGTGCTATTAGTAAGGGTGTCCTTGATAGAATGTAAGCTCTATAATGCCTTGCTTATCCCTGTAGCTAGAAATCTGAAATGCATGCAAAGTGAGAAGCTAACAAATAATATGTCATGAATTAGTCAATGAAATATCTAGAGTAATGCTAATTAGTAATTAATTTCTGTATTTATTTTTATTTCTTTCTCATTCTTAGTTTTATTTTTAGTCAGATTCTTGTCCTTTGTCTTCTTTTTATTTATTGTACTAGTTAAAATATTTAATGTTATATAGACCAGCCCAGTTTTTCAATTTCATTTGCATCACACATGAAATTTTTAGTCATATTTTCCTTTTTTAAATAAAAATTGACAATGTAGTAGATAATGAATCAATTTTATTGATTAAATTTAATTTTCAATAATATTTAATTTTTAATTAATTAAATTGAATGTTTATTTTATTTATTAATTTTATTTATTATTAATTAGTTCATTAATTGTGAATTAATATATTAAATATAAATAATGGAATCCATACAGAATGGTAATAGTATAGAATCGATTTCTTACCCATCCCTCATCAGAGACTCCCAGTTCTACTCTAGATGCAGTCACTGTACTCAGTTTGTAAGATTCTTCAAGTAATAATCTTTGCCATAATCATGCCATAATATCCTACCATTTTGAATGTGGCTTTTTATTGGTTGGAAATTTGTTTGGTTTCTATATATCTTTAGCTAGTTTCTCAAGCTCCTCTAAAGTTATTTTAGTCAGTTCAGTGTTTCTCCCCATATTCCTGTGGGGAATCTAAGGCCTGTGATGTCCTCATCTGCTATCTTCGTCTGGCAGCACCTTATTAAGGCATTTCCTGGGAAGTATCCTTCACAGCTAAAGTTTTGGGAATAATAAAGTGCTTACATTTTGATAAATCATGCAAAGCAAACTCATCGTCTTTGCAATTACAAAAAAAAACTTCGTATATAAGAATGTTTTACGTCTGCATTTTCCATATTCTCTTTTTATACTTTTTAATCTTCTGCCACATTTGGGCTGATTCTTACTCCTTCTGCCCTCAAACAGAAGATCTACCATTTATTCTTATTACATTATTTGGGCAAAAACTCACTATTATTTTTATCTTAACTAGTCATTCACACTGACAGCCTTTTTTTCATGGTTTGGGCGTGTGAAGAAGATTTTCTCAATCATTTTGTAAGCACATTTCAGAAACATGCATGAAAGGATTTAGTATATTAGAATGATATATTATTATGATTATTTTAATCATGATATGATATAATATGATTAGAAATTTTACAGCATACTATTTGAGTGAGACAGTCCTGAGATAAAACTTAACTTTTTCACCCATAGTGTGAATTTCACAAAACACAATGTCTTGAGGATTCAATTCAAGAGTAATGATAACGACATTATCAAGATCAAATAAATAATCCTTGTAAAACTCTTAGGGCCACTGAATGCTTAATAGATGCTAGTTATTGTGAACATTCATTCTTACTGGAGTATCTGAAAGTACAATAGAAATATTAATTAATGTAATCTTTTGTGAGCTTTAGAAGGAATAGTACACTACATTTTCCTGTTGTGAAGAATATTCTGAAAGCTGACTGTCATTTTAGAAGCTCTTGGGGACTGGAATGGTTTCCAACTTCTTCGGCCATTACTGAACCTCTGTCTCTTGGTTTTCTAATCTACATTTGCCCTGTGCCTCCATGTTCTTGGGGCCGAGCCATTTGTGGGCCTGATTTTCTTATGACAAGTCCTTTGTGAGTGGTCTAAAGGTCATTTTATTATGAATCTGAGGTCAATGGAGCAGGCAACCAGAATATGAACTGTTGAAATGAAGGAAGATATTTGTTTAGGGAAGATAGTAGGGTGCACTGGTTAAGAGAAGGCTCTGGAGTCAAATTTCCTGTTTGGATGTGACCTGGGAAATTTTTAAAATTCTCTGTGCCATTTTTTCTTCATCTGTAAAAACAGACATGATAGTACCTATCTCCTAAATTTGTTGGGCCACTTAAATGAGTAAATATTTGTTATATGCTAATAACAGTGTCTGACACATTGAAACATTATAAAAGCGTTTTTAAGGCAAAATATATTGACTTGTACTGAGCCAACTTCTGGATGAGTGTGGAACTTGCCCTGTCTTTTTCTTCTTAGTTGGAAAGGTATCTTCTTGTATGAGTATCCTAATACAAATTATCACCAATATGATTACTTCCTTGAAGTTCAAGCAGTTGTGTATGAGCTCTTAGGGCCATTATTCAGCCTTGGAAGTTCTGTAAGAAGTGGAGTCCAGAGGATGTAGAAGAAGTTGGTAGTTTGGAGTCAACTGAGTTAAGATCATATTCCATCTCACTAGTTAATGTATCACTGCATGTGTGCCTCGATCTCGGAATCTTATTTTAATCTCAGTTATTAAATATAATGAAAAGGTAGTACTTACTTCATAGAGTTATTTTAAGTATTAGACGAGATAATGTATGCAAAGCATCCAGGACAATGTCTGGCACTCAGTAGCTGCTTTATTAATGTCTGTGTTAATTAAAACTGTGTTTGTTGCCTCCCTCCCTTCTACAGCAATGTCTGGTTTGTCTAACTTTTTTGAACTGTGTGATTATTTTTATGATTCAATTATGTGTAGATAATATATTAAGCCCATGAGAAACTTTCAGAAATCTGAATGTAAGCCTAATAAAATTAATGTAAGGTGGATGAGATTAACTCTGAATAGCTTACTTCAAAAATGTCAGTGTCACCCAAATTAAAATTAGCTTAAGGAAAACCTCATAATTGAATGAACTTTTTAATGTCAAATAAAAAACATGTGACAAATACAATTGTGTTAAAGATTATTATTTATGTACTACAATGTGGCATAAGCTATGAAAGCATTGCTTTATATAATCTTCATAAGAGGCTTATGAAAAAGCTACCATTAATCCTTTTTCCAGAATAATGTACTGAAGTTTGGAAAACTTAAATAACTTACCCAAGGTCACAGAGCTGGCAAATACCTAAGGTAGGATTTGAACCCGTAGTTTAGTTTCAGAACTTCCACTCTTAAACACTTTGGCAAATATCATAATAATGATCATTCCTGAATAAAGAAACAGTTTCTAGTGGTGAGAGATAAGCAAAAAAATAAGTAAACATATATGAAAAAGATAAAGAGAGTAAAATTTCTAAAACAATAAAGGAGTGATTTAACAGAGTGTGACTCAGAGGCAGGGGGCCATGCTAGACTGGGTGTTCAAAGAAGACCCAAGAGGAAGAATTTACAGCATTTATCTAACCATGTCCAGGGATGAAAGACAATGAGCTGACGGTCATGAGTAAAACCACTAGAGATGAATTTCTGTATCTGCGAAAGGGAATTTTATCTGACCTGTAGGATTATCATTATCTACTTTTGTCTCTTCTGTCTCAAAGATCATGAAACAACCTTAATCTTGTTTAATAAATTCAGTTCTAATTAAATCAGGATGAAGCTAAATAAAATGTTATATATATATATAATACACATAAATCATAGATATTTAAGCAAATATTACTTCAAGATGCTGAGTTAAGCACAGTTGTAGACAGAAGGCTATCTGTTTAACCAAATTTGCATGAAAATATAACTGGGCTTTCCATAGTCTATAAGACTATGCACAATTGCTGCCACCCAAACACACATCTCCATAAACTTATCCAGTACCACAGTCTCCCATGGTGCCTATGTTTCAGTCCCAATGGCTTCATTCTTGCCCCAGGGCCTTTGTACTATCTCTTCTTTATTTCTAAAATGCTTTCCTTCCAGAGGTCCACATGACTCGCTCGTTGTTATCACTCAGTTTTCAGTCCAACTGCCATTTTCTAAGAGAGGACTTTCTTAACCATCCATGCAAAGTCATCCTCTTTCTCCTTGAGTTACCGTTTATCAAACAACTCTGTTAATTTTTTCTACAGGATTTTCACCATCTGATTTATCTGTTTATTGTTTCTATCTTTCAACTCGTACATAAACTCCATAAAAGTAGAGGTATTACTTGTTTTTCTCATTACTGCATCTCCAAGCACCGAGGACAGAGACTGGTACAGAATAAATGCTTAATAAATATTTACTCAATAAATTGCCATCAGCTCCATGTACCACTCTTTAGAATAAATGAATTGGTAAAAGAAAGCCTTGTTAACTGGAATGCTTCTGATATTGATGGTATTCCACCTTGGTGAATAAATTGAAATGGAGAATTTTATATTAGTTTGGTATATGTCAGCGATCTTATCTGAAGAGACAGAATCATATCTAGAGAGATTAATTAGAAAGGACTTACTATATGAAATTATAGCATAAAGAATCTTTGGATGGTCTAGAGTCACAGATTCTAATCTGAGTGGCAAGGAACAATTTGCATAAGCACACCTGACAGGGCTGGCATGCTAAAGGACATGCTGCCTCTGCTGACACCATGACTGACTAATTGCAAAGGTGCCATCAGTGCCCTGACCTAGGGACCACTCTGACTCTATTGACGCCGTACCAGAACCCAGCCTCAGATAACTAATTTCCAATTTAAAGACTTGCACAGATGATTTTGGTTGGCAGAACCAAAGTCACATGTCTGTACTCGATTGTCAAGGAGATCTGGAAAATGTAGGCCTCTGGATTTTATTTTGGATATTACATCCTCTGGGACACTAACAAAATGTCTGAGTGCATTCAAAGTTTTTGGGAAGTCACTCACTGTTTCATACAGTTGGGGATGGAGTCTTGTGTAAAGCATTTTATTTTATCTGCTAGATAGTTGTCCCTGTTTCTGTTTTCCCTACACATAAGAAAGAAGGGAGTCATAAAGGACTATAAGTAAGTTTGTGAGCAGAAAAATTGGTGATACTGTAGAGAGCTATTGGTATATTCATGTAAATTTTACTGAACACCTACTCTGTCTGCATGGATTGTGCTTAGTGCTCAAAAAGAAACAAATAACTGGGATATTTTTTAATCCTCTCAGTATAGTATAACATGTGATTTGGTAGCAATTTTAAGAAAAGCAATTTTTTTTAAAAGCTATGTCCTATCTTAATTTTGAAATGTTTTAGATGGAAGCTTTCCTCAATTAAGAAAAAATTGTCCAAGCTATTTACTGTCACTTTAAATAAAATCAAAATTCCTTACTAAGCTCTGTACTGCCTTGAAGACTACAGTTCCTATTCATCTCTTCAATTTCAGCTTCTTTTCTTCTCTCCTTTCCCTATTACGTCCATGTAACTGACCTTTCAGTGCCTTGAACTTGCTTAACTCTTCTCCACATCGAGACTCTACATGTAACAGAGCTTCCAATTTTTTTTTTTTATAAGGAAGATTAGCCCTGAGCTAACTACTGCCGATCCTCCTCTTTTTGCTGAGGAAGACTGGCCCTGAGCTAACATCCATGCCCATCTTCCTCTGTTTTATATGGGGAACGCCTACCACAGCATGGCTTTTACCAAGTGGTGCCATGTCCGCACCTGAGATCCGAACCGGTGAACCCCGAGCCACCGAGAAGCGGAACGTGCGCACTTAACCGCTGCGCCACCGGGCCGGCCCAACAGCGCTTCCAATGGAAGCAACTTCCTCTCCTTTGGATCTCAGCTTCAACGTCATCTTTTAAGAAAGACGTTCTCTGATTACCTTATCCATAGTGGTATTCTCCCTCTTATTTTCTGTCACTTTTCATCCGCCTAGAATTTATATTGATAGAGGAGTTTAATAGGGATTGAATTTTAGGTTTTTTTCTAAATTTTAGTTTCTTTATAGTTGCATAATTATCTTTTTGTCATTGATTTCAAGTTCTGACTACTGTCTAAAGTCACATATATGTTAGGATCTGATTGTGGCCTCTATTTCATTGATCTCTTCATTTAGGTACCAATTGACACATAATTGCTTCAATATATAACACATTTTGATTTATGATGCAACTAGCAGTCCCTCATTATGTTTCAAAATTAAGTTTAAAATAAAATAGTGTTTGAATTTAAATAAGAAATATGTTTAAATTTAAATTAAGCTTACAATTGTTAAAATAAGTTTAAGGTAGTTTGATGACAAAACAAAGTTAAGTTATTGTTTTCTATATGATTCAATTTAAGAAGATTAATTTAGGAAGAGTTTGTGTCTTGGGAGTATTGAGAACTGCTAGTTATGAAGAGAATAGATCTTTTCCTTTAACAAGGCATCTTTTATTCCCTTGGGTAGTGCTTCCATTTCCTGCCTGTGCTACTTATCCCTTATAGGTAGCTGCTCTTCTTCACCCATGACCCATAAATGATAGCTGACACTTTTTTTGTTTTTGAGGAAGATTAACCCTGAGTTAACATCTGCTGCCACTCCTTCTCTTTTCACTGAGGAAGACTGGCCCTGAGCTAACATCTGTGCCCATCTTCCTCTACTTTATATGTGGGACACCTGCCACAGCATGGCTTGACAAGTGGTGTGCAGGTCCACACCTGGGATCCAAACTGGCGAACCCCAGGCTGCCAAAGAGGAATGTGTGAATTTAACTGCTATGCCACTGGGCTGGCCCCAATAGCTGACACTTTTGCTTTAAGGAAAACCGTCTTTTTCAGGAAGTGGATGATCAAAGTGTTTGCTAAGCATCTTTTGGTGGTGTTGAGATCATTCTACCAATGGTGGTTGCGATTGACCATTATGTGACCATCTGGAAAGTCCTGTACTATGAAATCATCTGATTTCCTATGTACTATGAACCCCTGCACTTTGAGTGACAGGAAGTAGCTTTCTATCTCTAGTGGCATGAGGCAGAGGCTTTGTCCTTGCAACCATTCAGATCCTCTTCAGTCTGGCTGCCTGTCTCTCGCTCCAACGTCATAGACCATTCATGTGTGGACCTATAGCTTTGAGGGGAGCTGCAAAGCCCTGTTGACCTGTGTCTCTCAGATCCCTGAGGTCATCTTAGTCTTTGTGCACTGCATGTTTTTATTTTTGCACCCAATCACCACCTTCTCCATTGATAAGCCAAGGCTGTGTTTTCTCAGGATCATTTAGGGTTCTCATAAAATGCAGATTCTCAGGACACAGCAATGGAGATTTTAATTTAGTAATTTTGTTGTTGGATTATGTCTACCTTTTAAAAAAATTACGCAGGTATATCTGAAGTCAATGATCTTGACATGTACTTTGAACTATTATGTTCACATCAAGAGCCTATTGATGAAATTACTGTAATTTTTAAATTTATTTTTAAATTGTGGTAAAATATACATAACAAATTTGCAATTTTAACCATTTTAAGTGTCCAGTTCATGTGATCATTAAATTAATTCACATACATCACAAACATCACCACCATCCATCTCCAGAAATTTTTCTTCCTCTAAAACTGAGTGTCCACATCCATTAAACAATAATTCCTTGGGGCTGGCACAGTGGAGCAGTGGTTAAGTTTGCACGTTCTGCTTTGGCAGCACGGGGTTCGCTGGTCTGATTCCAGGTGCGGACATGGCACTGCTTGGCAAGCCATGCTGTTGTAGGCGTCCCACATATAAAGTAGAGGAAGATGGGCACGGATATTAGCTCAGGGCCAGTCTTCCTCAGCAAAAAGAGGAGGATTGGCAGCAGATATTAGCTCACGGCTAATCTTCCTCAAAAAAAAAAATAAATAAATAAAAATAAAAATAAATAAATAAATAAAATAAACATTCCTCATTCCCCCTCCCTGAGCCCCAGGAAACCAACATTCATACTTTCTGTCTATGAATTTGACTGCTTTATGTAACTTATGTAATTGAAATCACACGTCTTTGTCCTTTTGCGAATGCCTTATTTACCTTAGAATAATGTATTGCAGGTTAATCTTTGTTTTAACATGTATCAAGATTTCCTTCCTTTCCAAGGCTGAAAATATTCCATTGTATGCACGTCTCATTTTAGTTATATATTGATCTGTCAGTAGACACTTCCTTTGTTTCTACTTTCTGGCTATTATAATTAATACTGCCATGAAAATGGGTGTAGAAATAGCAGGGCGTTTGAGTTTCTGTTTTCCGTTATTTTGGATATATATCCAAAAGCAGGACTGCTAATCATATGATAATTCTTTGCTTAATTTTTTGAGGTAAAACCACAGCATTTCTCTAGCAGCTACATCATTGTACATTCCCACCAGCCATGCACTATTGTCCCAATTTCTCCATTCTCTTTCTTATGTGTGCTATGTTCTGTTTTTTTCATAGTAGTTATCCTAAGGGGTGGGAAGCTGTATTTTATTATGGTTTTGATTTGCATTTCCATAATTATTAGTGATGTTTATATCTTTCCGTATGCTTACTGGACATTTATATGTTTTATTTGGAGAAAGGTCTATTAAAATCCTTTTCTCAACTTTGGTCAGTTATTTCTTTTATTTCTTTTCTCGTTGTTGAGATGTGGAGGTTCTTTATATATTTTGCACATTAACACCTTATCAGATAGATTGTTTGCTAATCTTTCTCCCATTCTGTGTGTTGCCTTTTCACTCTGTGACAGAGCATTTGATGCACAAAAGTTCTTAATTTTAAGGCACAATTTATGTATTTTTTCTCTTCTTGCCTGTACTTTTTGTCTCATACCCAAGAAATCGTTGCTGAGTCTAAATTTTCTTCTAAGAGTTTTATAGTTTTAGCTAGTATTTTAGGTCTTTGAACTATTATGAGCTAATTTTTGTATAAGGTTCAGGGTTCAATTTTATTCTTTGGCTTTTAGATATCCAGTTCTCTCAACACCATTTGTTGAAAGGTTGTCATTTTGCCATTGAATGCTCTTTGTACCCTTGTCAAAAATCGTTTGAAAACATATGCAAAGGTTTCTTTCGAGGCTCTGTACTTTATTGCACTAGTCTGTATGTCTGTCTTTATGCCAACACCGCACTGTTTGATTACCATATCTTTCTAGTAAGTTTTGGAATCAGAAAGTATGAGACATCCAACTTTGTTCTTCTTTTTCAAGATTATTTTGGCTATTTGGAGTACCTTGACATTCCATGTGAATTTTAGGATGGATTTTTCTATGTCTGCAAAACACCCTTAGGGATTTAATAGGGATTACATTGAACCTGTAGGTGACTTTAGGTAGTGTGACATCTTACTAACATTAAATCTTCCAGTCCATGAATGTCTTTCCATTTATTTGTGTCTTCTATAATATCTTTCAGCAACATTTTGCAGTTTTCAGTATACAAGCCTTTTCTCTCCTTGGTTAAGTTTGTTCTTAAGTATTTTATTCTTTTTGGTGATGTTTTGAAATGGAATTGTTTTCTTAATTTCCTCTTTGAGACATTCCTATATAGTATAGAAATTCAGCATCATTTTATGATAAAAAGCTCCCAAGAAATTGGATGTAGAAGTAACATACCTCAACATAATAAATGTTGTATAGGTCAAATCCACAACTACCATCATATATGGATTAAGTTTTAAAACTTTCCCACTAAAATCGGGAACAAGACAAGTATGCCCAGTCTCACCCTTACTTTTCAACATGGTACTGCAATAAAAATTCCTGTGAAATTTTTAGTTTTCTACATATAGATCATGTCATCTGTGAAGTGAGATAATTTTACTTAATGAGATAATTTTTACTTAATATTATTACATGTAGCAGTGCTTCTAATGGTAACAATTTCCTATCTTTTGGATCTCAGGGTAAACATTACTTCTTAAGAAAGTCCTTCTCTGATGAACTTAGCCATAGTAGACTTCTCCCTCTTATTTTCTGTCACAGCACCCTGTTTGCTGTCTTAGAAGCTCTGAATAAAACAATAATAACTTTATTAAACTATCCCTTATATATTGTGTGACTCAAAAGAACGTAAGGCCCATGCAGGAAGGACCTTTTAAAGATTTTATTTCAGTTTTATTTATTGCTGGGGTCCCACTCATAGCACAGTTCCTGGTATGGAAGTTGACAAAAGAAACCTTAATTTAATTTGAGTCCAGAAGCCTGGAGGGGGAGCTCTCACACCCTATCCTACACTCTAAGAGGAAGAAACCTGTGCTTGCATCTTCAACAAGAAGTAAAACTACATTAATGCTGAAGGAAGATTTCTCTCCCCACCTGGAAACAGCGAAGCCAATGGGAAATGCCGCGCCTCAGCCAAGGAGAAGCCATTTCTTCCCTGAACTGTTGCTTTCCCCCATGTACTTTCTTTTAGATCAGTTCCTCCCCTTTTCCTCGTAACTCATCTCCTTTGTTGTCTAGATTTGCCTACAGTCCACCATAGCACGCACATGCCAAATTGCAATTCCTTTGGCTGTTGCCAAATAAACTCATCTTGAGGGTGAAATAGCAGGTGCCGACAAAAATAATCCATAACCAATCTATAAATGAAAACTTGAGTGAGTTTATTCTGAGCTAAAATGTGAGGACCATGGCCTGGGGCCTTTCTTCCCGAAGGAAGAAAGGGCACCAAAGAAGTGGGGTATACAGAGTGGTTATACACCCCCAGAGAGGATGTTTCACATATGATTAAAATGTCCTTCACACAATAGTCACAAGATTGCTCTGTTGGCACAGCAATTGATGGACACAGCAGATAGGTCTGCTCTCTTGGTGAACACAGCAGGGTGGCAAGTCTGTTTTCTCAAGCTGGCTGGTCACAGGTGAGCTGGGTGGTCAAAGGTGAGCACAGCAATCAGTTCCTAGCCTAGGAAGAGATGCTTATCCTTAAGGAAATGCCAATATGGGGGGAAGTTGCACCTTTATCTTAAGGGCATTTGTTCTTGCCATAGTAAATGTTTAAAGCAGATATACAATGCATGCTCAATGGCCATGGTCAGGCTCTTGTGGAAAAAAAAATGTCAGGATGAATTAGGTTTACACCAAATGGCTTTCTCATATACTCTGATATACCCTCTTGCTTGCCATTTCTATTTGTCACAGGTGAATTTGCTTTTTAAGTTGACACTGGAATAAAATAGGTGGCCTTAATTTTTAAAAGTAATCCATAATTGGATAAATAATTAGTTATTACACCTAAATTGGTGACATTTTTTAACATATGTTATCACACTTCAAGACAGAATAAATTGACTATTAAATAAAAGGAAAGAGAAATTTGCTATGACAAGAGAGGAAATACTTGATAAATTAATCTTCACTGGAACAAAATGACTGGCTTGATATTTTATTCTTGACTTGCAATAGTCTTATCATGGTTCTGAAGCTTTTTGGTTTCTCTATGTTACATCTTTCTGACACTAATTATGTGATTTGTGCTAGTATATATTTACACCTAAATGTTCTTTTAAATTTTATGGCAAATCCCAGTGAATTTAATTAAGCAAGCATTAGTCTTGGATATATGCCAATTCCAGGACTCAATGATAAATGTGATCAGAAAGGGTAAAGTGTCCAATGATCTTTGCCCCAGTTGAGAAGAAGATGCTACCCTCTTCAGAACTGCTCTGAACTTTTCAGGTGTTCCTTTGTTAGGCTTAAAGTATGTCATAAAAAAATCACAAGAATATCTCTAAAAACTCAAGTCAAATGGTCTGGCTGTACCAACACAATAGAATGAGAAGCACTAAACAATTGAATGGTGTTTTTCTATTTTGAAGTTAGTAGGAAAGAAGTTACCCCAGGAAACTTTCCCTGGGAAATGGCTAGTAGCTGTTCTTATGTAAAATTAGGATTTGCTTATCTTTTGATTAAATTATCCTAACGTGATAAAATTTTGTTTATCTGTGTGCATCATACAAATCCTATCAAATAATCTACAGTGCAAATGAAAATAATCTTCTGTATAATCAGACGACTCAGTGGAGAAAATAGACAGACAGTCGAATGAAACAAAATCTATCCTCAAGTCATAATGCAGCTTTTTGTCCTCTCTTGTCATAGTGGATGAAAGAAGAATTCCAGGTCCCTATGAATAAGTTAAAAAGTCTTCCTTCAGATTGTCAACAAGCCATCATAAGGTAAGACTAACAGTAAACAGTGGGAACCAGGCTTCACAATTGTGTGACTTTCTTCATTATGTAAGAAATTAAATCACTTTGAAATAAATCAAACTTAAAGTTCAATTCTAGTTTTATTACTTAGAAATGTGTGATCTTGGGAAAATTAATTACATGTTCTGTACCTCAATTTTTTCAGCTATGAAATGGGGATTACAATTCTTGTTACAGTAAGTATTAAGTATGATATATTAAATTGTGAGTGTGTGATTAGAACCCCTTGTAAGAGTTTTGAGCATTAGTTGATATAATCACAATAAGATTTTAAAAGGATCATTTGAGCTGCTTCTGGAGAAGAAACTGTTGGAGGACAGAATGAAAATGGAGATACTGTGCAGGAGGTTATTGCAGTGGGCCAGGAAGAAAATGGGGGTTGGGAAATGATCAAATTTGTGATATATTAGAAAGTAGAGTCAATAGAACTTGTTAAATGTATCAACAAGTAAAACGGAAGCAATAAGGGAGTGAAGGACACTGTCACATTAATTGTCTGAAAAATTGCATGGAAAGTGATACCATTTAATGAGATAAGGAACATGTATGCTTATTGTAGAAAATTAAAAATTTAGTTTTATAAATACTAGACTGACATCCAATTAGTGACGTCTAGCAGTGGAGATTTTGTATACACACATTTGAAAATTAATGGAGAGATAGCTGCTGGAGACACAAAACTGAAGTGCCTCAGGGTTTACTGGTCACAGAAAACTGAAATATTCATCTAAAGACCCTAAAAAAATGGTTTCAATGAGACAAGAGACAACCTAGCACAGTGACCTTCCATTCATATTTGATCTACTCACTTTGACTATGTAAATTACCCTAAATGGGTCTCAAGTATTACACTTTTTTGACTTTATGAACGGTGCACCTTTCATGGAATTCCATTTCCATCTTCTCTTGTTCTTTCACTTTTCATTTAAAACCCAGCTAGAACATTGCTTCCTTTGCGAAGCCATCTCTTATTCCAATTTGGTTGATACATTCCTACACTGTGTCCCTTAGCATTGTGTGAATATTCTTATAATGGTTCTTATGACAGTAGCCTAGAATTGACTTGTCATTCAATACATATCAAATCATTGAGGACAGGCAACAATGTCTTATTCAATTTGGTAATCACTGTGTCCATGACTCATTTGCCACAAATAGATACTGTTAATTGAATGAATAAATAAAATATTAAATTTATAGTACATTTAAAAGGTTTCCCACTTGCTTTGTAGGTAAAGTGCTTCTAATATCTGAAGTCAGCATCTAATAGAGATTAGATGGAACCAAGCAACAATGTGACTTACTTTGTCCTCTTGGGCCTCACGCAGAATCCAAAGGAACAGAAAGTCCTTTCCATTATTTTCTTGTTCTTCTATATTTTGACCATGGTGGGCAACATGCTCATTCTTGAGACTGTAACTTTCAGTAAGAGGCTGGACACCCCAATGTACTTTTTTCTTGGTAACCTGTCAATTTTGGATGTCATTTATTCCTCTTCCATTACCCCCTGGTTGATTTCAGACTTGTTCTTTGGGACAAACACCATGTCCTTCCAATATTGTATGATGCAGCTCTTTACAGAGCATTTTTCTGCTGGATCAGGGGTGTTTCTTCTGTTGGTGATGGCCTATGACCAGATGTGGCCATCTGTAAGCCCTTGCATTATTTGGTCATCATGAGGAGGTGGGTGTGTATTTGGCTGCTAGTAGTGTGTTGGGTTGGAGGTTTTCTGCACTAGTAATTCAGCTTTACACTATTTATGGGCTCCCATTCTGTGGACCGAACATCATTGATCATTTTTTCTGTGACATGTACCCCTTATTGAAGCTCATCTGTACGGACACCTATGTCATTGGCCTTTTAGTGGTGGCCAATGGAGGACTGATCTGCACTTTTGCTCTTACTCCTCTCTTATGGTGTCATCTTGCACTCTCTAAAAAACCTTAGTCAGGAAGGGAGGCTGAAAGCTCTCTAGACCTGTGGTTCCCACATCACTGTGGTTGTTTTCTTCTTTGTTCCTTGTATTTTCATAAATGCAAGACCTGCACAGACTTTCCCCATTGACAAATCATTGAGCTTGTTTTATACAGTCATAACTCCCATGCTGAACCCATTAATCTACACTCTGAGAAATTCGGAGATGACGAATGCTGTGAAGAAACTCTGGAGAAGAAATTTCATATCTTGTAGTAAACAAGTTTATTACCTACCATGAAGAGAGTCATTTCACATTAGGGTCCATTTCCTTGCAATGCAGAAGTCTTCTTAAATCTGATACTGACTTTCTTCAAAGAATTTATGATAATTATAATTAAGCAAAGAACTATGTGATTGTGCTATTAATTACTGCTTCTCTCCCTTGTTGGGGATCAGAACTGGTCACCTCAAAATATGTCTGTTTGGCTGGATTATTTTTAAGAACAAAAGACTCTGAAAGAAAGTTTGCCCTCCCCTACCTGCCTAAAAGAATTTAAGATAAAAGGCCTGTCCCCAGGATAGGCCATCACCATAGATAACTCTGGGTATTGATAGACTGAAAGAGTCCTTGCTAAACACATTCTTATCAAAGTTCTGTTTACCAAATATTTGCTTTTCCATTTCCATGTGAATTGCCTTCCTCCCCTTTGAAGTCCCAAACCACTACCACCAACATTCTCTTTTGTCCTTATCTAAAGATGCTATTTAAGGTGACAACTTTGGTCATTCTAGGGAGATACTCAGTTTTCCTGAGTGTCTCCCAACTACACACATTACAAAGCTTTGTTTGATTTTCTCCTATTTTTTTTTTTTTTGGAGGAAGATTAGCCCTGAGCTAACTACTGCCAATCCTTTTTTTGCTGAGGAAGACTGGCCCTGAGCTAACATCGATGCTCATCTTGCTCTACTTTATACGTGGGATGCCTACCACAGCATGGCTTTTGCCAAGCGATGCCATGTCCACACCCGGATCCAAACCAGTGAACCCCGGGCCACCAAGAAGCGGAACGTGTGAACTTAACTGCTGCGCTGCTGGGCCACCCTGATTTTCTCCTGTTATTCTGTGTCATGTCAATTTAATTTATAGCCCAGGCAGAAGGACCCAGAGGATAGAGGATTTGTCTTCTTCCCCTACACCCTGCTAGAATGTAGGGTCTTATAATGTCCTGTTTATCACTTCACCTAGAGCAGTAATGCCTATAAAGCAACGAGTCAATAATATATAATGAATTAGTGAGGAAATTTTTATTTAGTTACCTTAATTTTTAATCAATTTATACATTTCTCTTTTTTGCTTTTTTCCGAGACTATTATTTCTATTCAGATTCTCGTCATTTAAGTTCATTCTTATAATTACAGTATTTAAAATACTTAATGCTATATACTCTGTCTTCTTTGTGAAATTTTAGTTGCGTTATATATGAAATTTTTAATGTAATACGTCTAGATTTTAAAGAAAAATTGAAGTGTAATATATAATAAGTAGTAAAAATGCAAACTGTACAAAACGGGATAAAGTGAAGATAAATTTCTTATTTATCTCTGTTTAGTCTCCAGTCCTCTTCCCCAGAGGCAGTCACTTATCTTTTTCTTAATATTCTTCAGGTAATAATCTTTCCAAATGCAAATGCATTCAAATATATTTGTGTTTTTTCTGTGTATGTTAATACTTGCATTTGCTATGCAACATCTTGAAAAGATTTCCATACCAGTCCATATAGTTCTAACAGTTTTTCTCAAACTGTATTATACTGCCTTATAAACATATATTAAAATTCATATATGCATACCTCTTCATGCTATTCCTCTTTTTCTATGACAAATAATTTTACAATAAATATGCTTTTGAATATGTGCAAGTATGAGTTCCTAGAAGTGAAACTGTCGTACATATTTGAATCAGTGGTCAGATACTGTATGTATATGAAATGTTGGTATTCATAGTTACTGCCAAACTAGCATCCTTGAGGACATACAAACTGCCACACTCCTGCCCACCATCTATGAGGATACTTTTGTCTACAATCTCAACCAACAGCACCTGATAAATATTTATGCATACATCTTGAAGTTATTTTATTTCATTTTTTATACTTTATTTAAAATCCTTTTGATATAATTGAATTTGAGCATCTTTTTGCATTTACTGTGATTTGTATTTCTTTTCCTGTGAGTTGTCTATTAATATCTTATATGTATTTTATTCAATAGATGTTTTGCATACTGATTTCTGTGAGTTAATTGTGTACGGGAAATGACACCTTTTACTATTGTTCATGCAGTTATTATTTTTCTGGCTTCTGTTATGGTTTTGACTTTATTATACTATGTAGAATGCTTTTGGCATGCAAATTATTTTTCTTTACATGTGATATTTATTTACTTTTAGTTTTTTGTTTCTTGCTGAAAGACTTTCTCCACTTTACTCTTACCAAAATATTCTTCAGCTATATTTGGCATTTAATTTTTAAGCATTTTTGTGGTCCTTATCTTATTTTAAAACTTCTAATCCATCTGAAGTTTATTTGATATAGGAGTTAAATAGGGATTGCACTTTAGTTGTTTTTCTAAATTTTAGTTGTTTTTCATAGTTGCATAATTATCTCTTTGTCATTGATTTGAAGTCCTGACTACTGTTTTCTAAACTCCTATATATATTTGGATCCAACTGAGGACTCTATTCTATTTTGTTGATCTCTTTGTTCAGGTACCAATTGACACACAATGTAGTTGCTTTGATATATAATGCATTTTGGTATATGAGATGACTAGCAGTCCCTCATTACTATTTTTTTTTCAGAAGCTTGTCTAGTCTTGCATGTGTATGTTGCAAAATTAAGTTTAAAATAAAATAATAAATTTAAATAAGAAAATAATATAAGTTGAAAATTAAAGTAAGTTTACAATTAAATTGAAATGTTTAAAATAGTTTAGTTAGAAAAAGTTCAGTTATTATTTTCAAGAAGATTCAATTTAAGAAGATTAATTTAGGAAAAGTTTATATCTTTAGAATATTGAAGAGAATATATCTTTTCATTCATCAGGTCATCTTCTATACCCTTGGGTAGTGCTTCCATTTCCTGCCTGTGTTACTTTTCCCTTAGAGATAGCTGCTCTTCTTCACTCATGACCCTAAAATGTCAGCTGACACTTAGGCTGTAAAGAAAATCATCTCTTCCAGGAAGTGCATGACTCAAGTCTTTGCTGAGCATCTTTTGGTGCTGCTGAGATTGTTCTGCCCATGATGGATGCCAGTGACCACTATGTGGCCATCTGTAAACCCCTGTACAATGAAATCACCAAGAGTGACAAGGATGTGGCTTCCTCTTTCAAGTGGTTTGAGCCAGAGGCTTTGTCCTTGCAACCATTCAGATCCTCCTCACAGTCTGGCTGCCTGTCTCTGGCTCCAATGTCATGGACCTTTCATGTGTAACTTGAACCTTCTGTTGAAATTCGTCTTCATGGGCACTCATACCCTTCATGTCTTTGTTGCTGTCAAGAGTGAGTTCATCTCTCGGTTAAATTTTTCCTCTTGATGGTCTTCTATGTGGTCATCTTGTACTTTCTAAGGATGTATAACATGCAGGGGAGATGCAATGCTCTCTCCACCTGTCTATCACATGACTGTTGTCATCTTAGTCTTTGTGCCCTGCATATTTATATGTTTGCACCCAATCGCCACCTTCTCCATTGATAAAGCGGTGGCTGTGTTTTATACTATGACAACTCCCTTGTTAAACTTCTTAAACCTACACACTCAGAAATTTAGAGGTGAAAAATGCTATGAGAAAGTTCTGGAGTGAAAAAGTGACTTTGAGAAATAATCATAACAATATAAAATGAACTTATCCTTTAAATGGAGAAGAGAAAAGAAGATAATTTCTATGGTTCAGAGCCAAATGAACACTATTAGTTAAAAGTATGTTGATGTCATCCTATAAGCACATCAAGGAAAAGTCCAAGAGTAAAATTATATATCATTATAAAAATATTCTATTTAGATTTATGTATTTCCCAATGGTTGTAAAATTTTAAGGTAGCATCAAAATTAGAGTTTCTATAAAATTCAGATTATCATGACAGTGTTAAATTTAGTAAATTTGTTGTTGGATTGACATACCTACCTTTTAAATAAATTACTCAGGTGCGTCTGAAGTCAATGATCTTTGCATACACTTTGAGCTATTTTGCTGTAGTTTATGTTCACATAATGAGCCTATTAATGCAGTCACCTTAGTTCTTAAATTTATTTTTTAAATTATGTTCCAGTATATATAACAAAATTTGCAATTTTAACCATTTTTTAAATAAATGTGTTTTTTTTTTGAGGAAGATTAGCCCTGAGCTAACATCTGCTGCCAATCCTCTTATTTTGCTGAGGAAGATTAGCCCAGAGCTGACATCTGTGCCCATCTTCCTCTACTTTATATGTGGGACACTTACCACAGCATGGCTTGCCAAGTGTTGCATGTCTACACCCAGGATCTGAACTGGCGAACCCTGGGCCACCGAAGCAGAATGTGCAAACTTAATTGCTGTGCCATGAGGCCAGCCCTCCCAATTTTAACCATTTTTAAGTGTTCAGTTCACTGGCCTTGAGTTAATTCACATTGTTATGCAAACATCCCCACCATATATTTCCAAAACTTTTTCATCTTCCTAAAACTGAAACCACACCCATTAAACAATAATTCCCCGTCTCTGAGCCCCAGGCAACCAACATTCTACTTCCTGTTAATGAATTTAACAACGTTAGTACCTCATGTAAATGAAATTATATAATCTTTGCCCTTTTGTGACTGTCTTATTTCACTTAGGATGATATACTGTATATTAATCTATTTTTTAGCATATGTCAAAATTTCCTTCCTTTTCTAAGCTAAATAGCATTCCATTGTATGCATATACCTCATTTTGCCTATACATTTATCTGTCAGTGGACACTTGAGCTGCTTCTACTAGAAGGACCTACAACTAGAATATACAACTATGTATTGGGCGGCATTGGGTAGAAAGAAAATAAGAGGAAAAGAAAAAGATTGGCCACAGATGTTAGCTCAGGTGCCAATCTTTAAAAAAGAAAATCTGAATATATAGGAATGTTTTAGGTCTCTATTCTCCTTATTCTTTTTTTTTGTGAGGAAGATTTGCCCTGAGATACTGTCTGTTGCCAATCCTCCTCTTTTCTTTCCTTGAGGAAGATTAGCCTTGAGTTAACATCAGTGTCGATCTTCCTCTACTTAGTATGTGGCATGCCTCCACAGCATGGCTGATGAGTGGAGTAGGTCTTCACCTGGGATCCAAAGCTGTGAACCCGAGTGGCTGAAGCAGAGTGCATGGAACTTTAACCACTCAGCCATGGGACTGGCCCCTCTCCATATTCTTTTTTTGTAATTTCTACTTCTGCCATATCTGGGCTGATTCATTCTTTCTCTTTCTGCCCCCAAATGGAAGGTCTAACATTTACTCTACATTATTTGGACTAAAAGTCATTGTTATTGTTATCTTAGCTGCTTATTCAGAGTGAGAGCCTTTTTTTCTTCACGATTCTACTGTGTGAAAGAGATTTTCTGTATTATTTTTGTAAGCAAATTTTGGAGACATGGGTGATAAGATTTAGTATATTAGAATGATATATGACTATGACTGTTCTAATCATGATATGATATGATTAGAAATATTAGAGCATATTGTTTGAATTAGACAGTCCTAAGATAAAACTTAATTTTTCCACTTAGAGTTTGAATTTCTGCAAAACACAACATCTTGAGGATTCAATTAAAGAATACTGATAGAGACATTATCAGGATCAAATAAAGAATTCTTGGAAAGCTCTTAGTACCACTGAATACTTAATAGATGTTAGTTATTATGAACATTCTTTATTACTGGAGTCTGAGAGTATAATAGAAATATTCATTAATCTAAGCTTTCTGTGAGCTTTAGAAGAAATGATACTCTGCATTTTTTCCTGTTGTGAAGAATATTCTGAAAGCTGACTGCCATTTTAGAAGCTCTTGGGTACTGGAATGGTTTCCAACCTCCTCGGCCATTACTGAACCTCTGTCTCCTGGTTTTCTAATCTACATTTCTAATCTACATTGCCTCCACTTTCTTGGGGCTGAGTCATTTGTGCGTCTAATTTTCTCCTGACAAGTCCTTTTTGAGGAGTCAAGGTATTATTTTGTTATGAATCTGAGGCCAACAGAGCAGGCAACCAGAATATGAACTGAGAAAATAAAGGGAGATACTTGTCTAGAGAAGATAGTATGTGATAGAGGTTAAGAGAAGGCACTACAGTCAGATTTCCTGGGTTTCAATGCAACCTGGGAAAAGTTTTAAAATTCTACGCCACATATTCTACATCTGTAAAAACAGTAATGATAGTGATTATCTCATAGAGCCATTGGGCCAGATAGATGAGTTAATATTTGTTAAGTGCTTATAACAGTGCCTGACACATAGAAAACATTATAAAAGTGTTTTTAAAAGCAAAGATATGACCTTGATGAGTATGATTAATTACTCTTTTCTGAGATCACCAAACAACCCTAACCTATAATTAATTCAGCTCTAATTAAAGTCAGGATGAAGCTAAATGAAACCTTATATACTTATATTTATCTATCTATCATCTATCTGCATCTATCTCTCTATCTATCTACCTATCTCATCTATCTATATCATACATATTCAAGCAAATATTACCTTAAGATGCTGAACTATGCTGATTGGTAGAATGAAAATTACCTGGCCAAATTTACACTAAAATATAATAGGCTTTTCATAGCATCCAGGGCTAGGCACGGTTGCTCACCACTCAAATACAAATCTCTGTAGATTTATCCAGTACTACAGTTTACCATGTTGCCTATGTTTCAGTCCCAATGGCTTCATTTTTGCCCTAAGGTCTCAGCACTAGTTCTTTATCCCTAAAATGCTTGCCTTTCAGAGGTCTGCACAAGTGGCTCTTTGTTATTACTCAGTTTTCACTCCAACTGCCACCTTCTAAGAGAGGTCTTTCTTAATCATCCATGTAAAGCCATCCTCTTTCTCCTTCAGTTACTGTCTATCAAACAACCCTGTTAATTTTCTTCTCAGCATTTTTCACAATCTGATTCATCTGTTTTTTGTTCCTCTCTTCCAACTAATATATAAACTCCATAAAAATAGAAGCATTATTTGTTTTGTTCACTACTACATATCTAAGTATCTAGAACAGAGATTGACACAGAATAAATGCTTAATAAATATTTACTCAATAAATTACCATCATATCCATGTAATACTCTTGAGAATAAATGCATTTGTAAAAAGAAACCTTCTTAACTGCAATGCTTCTGAAGTTGATGATCTTCTACCTTGCTGGTAAATTGAAATGGAGAATTTCAGATTAGTCTGGTGTATGTCAGAGTTCTCCCTTGAAGAGATAGAATCATATCTAGAGAGATTAATTAGAAGGCACTTACTACATGAAATTATAGCATAAAGAACTTTTGGAAGAGCTAGAGTCACAGATTCTAGTCTGAGTGACAAGAAACAATTTGCATAAGCACCCCTGACAGGACTGTCAAGCTAAAGGACATGCTGTGTCTGCTGACACCATAACCATGCTGGCACTGGCTAACTGCAAAGGTGCCATCACTGCTCTGACCTAGAACCACTCTGACTCTGTTGACTTCATACCAGAAGCCAGCCTCAGATAACTAATTTCTACTTTAAAGACTTGCACAGATGATCCTGGTTGGCAGAACTAAAGTCACATGTCTGCACTCAATTGTCAAGGAGATCTGGAAAATGTAGTCCTTTGGATTTTATGTTGGGAGTGTGGACACTACATCCTCCGGGACACTAACAAAATGTCTGGGTGCATTCAAAGTTTTTGGGCAGCCACACACCTTTGGTTTTGAGTACGGTTGCTGATGGAGGCTTGTGTAAAGTATTTTATTTTATCTGTTAGATAGTTGTCCCTGTTTCTGTTTGCAATACACATAAGAAATAAGGGAGTCATAAAGGACCACAAGTAAGTTAGTGAGTAGAAACATTATTGATACTATAGAGAGCTGTTGATATATTCACTTAAATTTTATTGAACACCTACTCTGTAAGCATTGTGCTTAGTGCTCAAGCAGAAACACAAATAAGTGATATTTCTTAACCTTTCCTGTATAGTAAAGCATGTGATTTAGTAGCAATTTTAAAATAGCTCTTCGATCTTAATTTTGAAATATTTCAGATGGAAAATTTCCCTAATTAAAAAAATATCTAAGTTATTTACTCCCACTTTAAAAGACTTGAAAAAATAAAATCCAGATTCCTTGCTAAGCTCCGTACTGCCCTGAAGAGTATGGTTCCTATTCATGTCTTCAATTCCAGTTATTCATGTCTTCAATTCCAGTTTGTTTTCTCCTCTGTCTTCCCTATTACCTCTATGTATACTGACCTTTCAGTGTCTTGAACTTGCTACGCTCCTTTTTTTTTTTTTGAGGAAGATTAGCGCTGAGCTAACTACTGCCAATCCTCCTTTTGCTGAGGAAGACTGGCCCTGAGCTAACATCCGTGCCCATCTTCCTCTACTTTATACGTGGGACGCCTACCACATCATGGCTTTTGCAAAGCGGTGCCATGTCTGCACCCGCGATCCGAACTGGCGAACCCCGGGCTGCGGAGAAGCGGAACATGCGAACTTAACCACTGCGCCACTGGGCCGCCCCGGCTACACTCTTTTCAACACTGAAACTACATGTAACAGTGCTTCCAATGGAAGCAACTTCCTCTCCTTTGGGTCTCAGTTTAAACATAACATTTAGGAAAGACCTTCTCTGATGCCATTATCTGTGATAGAATTCTCCTTCTTTTCTGTCTCAGTACCTTGTTTGTTGCCATTAGCACTGATTAAGATTATAATTATTTTATTAAAAAGTCCTCTTATTTATCATCTGTCTCTCTATAAGAGTATAAGGTTGATGCAGGCATGGTCTTTTATATGATTTTTTCCCCATGTTTTATTAGTTGCTGTGCCCTCTTTCATAGCAGAGTTCCTGATATAAAATACGTGCTCTAATTTTTTTTAAATAACCAAAAGTTGGATAGTTATTTTATCTAAATTGGTGATAAAATTTTTAATGTTTCTAGCCACGCTTCAAGACAGAATAAATTGAGTATTAAACAAAAGGAAGGAAACACTTGCTAGGACAAATGGGGACACTTGATAAATTAATCTTCACTGGAGCAAAATGACTCAGCTGATAATTTATTCTTGACTGGCAATAGTATCATAATTGTTCTAAAGCTATTTTTTTTCTCCATGTTACATCTTTCTGATCCTAATTATGTGATTTGTCCTGGTCGTATGTTTACATATAGATGTACTTTTAAATGTTGTGGCAAATCCCAGTGAATTTAATTAAGGTAGAATTAGTCTTGGATATATTCCAATTCCAGGACTCAATGATAAATGTGGTTAGAAGGAATAAAATGACCAATGATCTTTGCCCCTGTTGGGAAGCAGAAGATATCCTCTTAAGAACTTGTATAAATTTTTCAGGAGGTGCATTGTTATATTTAAAGCATGACATAAAAAAAAGCACAAGAATGTCTCTCAAAATCTCAAGACAGATAGTCTGGCCAGACCAAAATGATAGAATGAGAAGGGCTAAGCAATTGAATGGTGTTTTCCTATTTGGAAGTTCATAGGACAGAAGTTACTCAGGAAAAATTTCCATGGGAAATGGTTGAACAGACAGCTGAATGAAACCAAATATATCCTCAAGTCATAATGCATCTTTTTGTCCTCTGTTGTCATACGGGATTAATGAAAAATTCCAGGTTCCTGTGAGTGAGTTAAAAAGTCTTCCTTCAGACTGTGAACAAGCCTCCATAAGGTAAGACTAACAGTAAATAGTGGCAACTGGGTTTCACAATTGTGTTAATTTCTTCATTCTGTAAGAAATTAAATCACTTTGAAATAAACAGATTCCAAGCCTAGTTTTATCACTTAAAAATGTGTGACCTTTGGGAAATTAATTAGATGTTCTGAGCCTCAATATCTTCAACTGGGAAATGGGGATTATAGTTCTTGTTACTGTAAACAGTAAATGGAATTCATTAAATTGTGCGTATGTGATTGGAATCCACTGCAAGAGTTTTGAGCAGTGGAGTGATATAATCAGAGTGAGATTTAAAAGGGAATATTTGAACTGCTTCAGGAGAATAAATTATTGGGGACAGAGTTAATTTGGAGAGTCTTGGTAGGAGGTTATTGCTGTGGGCCAGGGAGGAAATGGGGGTTGGGAAATGATCAAATTTGTGATACACTGGAAAGTAGAGTCAACAGGATTTGTTAAGGTCTGAATAATAATTTGAGAGCACTAAAAGAGTGAAGGATGCTGTGAGATTTATTGTCTGAACAATAACATGAAGGTAGTACCATTTAATGAGATGAGGAACACCTATATGTATCATGGAAAATTAAAAATTTAGCTTTATAAATACCAAATTGACAGACAATTGGAGATGTCCAAAATTTGAGACGTAGCATGTATGTTTGAAAATTAGTGGAGAGAAGGAATGGAGACGCAAAATAGAAGTGCTTCTGCATTTATTGGTCACAGAAAAGTGATCTATCCATCTACAGACCTTAAGAAAGAGGTCTCAAGAGGTCTGAGACACTCCAGGTCAATGAGTTTCCATTCACAATTTGTTATACTCACTTTGAATATGCAAATTACCTTGAGAGTCAGGTATTACGCATTTCTGACTTTACAAATGGTGCACCTTTTCATAGGATTCCCTTATCATCTTCTTTTGTTCTTTGCCTTTTCCTGAAAAAACTCAGCTAAAGCACTGCTTCCTCTCGGAAGCCGTTTCTGATTCCAGTTTGATTGATATATCCCTGCATTGTGACACTTAGCATTGTGTGAATATTGTTATAATGGCACTTATTATATTGACCTGGATTGTACTGATCTCTCATTATGCATCATATCACCAAGGGTAGGGGACTATGTTTTATTCGACTTAGTAACCAAAATGTGACACATCTGACACAAATAGATATTCTGTACACTTTCTTTTAATTGAATGGATAAATAAAAGATTAAACATATAATGCATTTAAAAGTTTTCCCTCTTGTTTTATAGGTAAACTGCTTCTAATATCTGAAGTCGGCACCTGTAAAGACTAAATGGAAACTTGGAACAATGTGACTTACTTTATCCTCTTGGGCCTCACAGAGAATCCAAACGAGCAGAAAGTTCTTTTTGTTTTGTTTTTACTCTTTTACATTTTGACCATGGTGGGCAACATGCTCATTATTGTGACTGTGACAGTCAGTAAGAACCTGGACTCCCCGATGTACCTTTTCCTTGCAAGTCTCTCATTTATCGATGTCCTGTATTCCTCTTCCATTTCCCCCAGATTGATTTCAGACTTGTTCTTTGGGGAAAATACCATATCCTTCCAGTCTTGTATGGCCCAGCTCTTTACAGAGCACTTTTTAGGTGGATCAGAGATCTTTCTTCTGTTGGTGATGGCCTATGACCGCTATGTGGCCATCTGTAAGCCCTTGCATTATTTGGTTATCATGAGGCAGTGCGTGTGTATTGTGCTGCTGGTAGTGTGTTGGGTTGGAGGCTTTCTACACTCAGTAATTCAGCTTAGCAGTATTTATGGGCTCCCATTCTGTGGCCCCAACATCATTGATCACTTTATGTGTGATATGTATCCTTTATTGAAACTCGTCTGTACTGACACCCGTGTCGTTGGCCTCTTAGTGGTGGCCAATGGAGGACTGATCTGCACTGTTGTGTTTCTGCTCTTACTCTTCTCTTATGGTGTCATCTTGCGCTCTCTAAAGAATCTTAGTCAGGAAGGGAGGCGGAAAGCCCTCCAGACCTGTGGTTCCCACATCACTGTGGTTGTCTTCTTCTTTGTTCCCTGTATTTTCATGTATGCAAGACCTGCAGAGACCTTCCCCTTTGACAAATCATTGAGCGTGTTTTATACAGTAATAACCCCCATGCTGAACCCATTAATCTACACTCTGAGAAATTCAGAAATGACCAATGCTATGAAGAAGCTGTGGAAAAAAATAATTATGTCAACTAGTAAGTAAGTTCATCATCCATCATAAAGAAAGTAATTTGGCATTAAACCCATCTCTTTTGAGTGTAAAAGTCTTCATAAATCTGATGCAAACTTTCTGTTTCTTCAAAGGATTTATGATAATTATAAGTTAAGGATAAACTGTGTTTGTGCTATTAATAGCAATTTCTCTACTGGATGTAAGTTCTATAATATCTTATTTATTATTTTACCTAGAAAGGTGAAATGCATGGACAGTAGGGAGCCAATAAGTAATATGTAATGAATTAATCAATGAAATTTTTATAGTGTTGCACTAATTTTTAATTAATTTATGTATATTTTTATTACATTATTTTTCATTCTTAGCCCTATTTTTAGTCATATTCTTGTCTTTTATCTTCATTATTTTCATTGTACTAGTTAGGATATTCAATGATTTATAGAGTTTTTTTTATTCAATTTCATTTGTGTTACATATGAGCTCTTTAGTGTAATATTTTACCTTTTTAAATAAAAGTTTGCACGTATAATAGATGATAAATATTAAAAATAGAATCCTTACTAAGTGGTAATAGTGTAGAATAAACCTCCTACTCAACCTTCACCAAAGTCTCCGAGTTCTTCCAGATGTAATCACTACAGTCTGTAAGATTCTGCAATTAATAATCTTTGCAAATATAAGCACATTTCATATATGTCTTTGTGTTTATATCTGCATATAAATTTTGCATTTTACTACTCAGCCTCCTGAATATCTTTCCACATCAGTCTATATAGATTGAAATCATTCTCAGTTTCCTCATATTGCTTAATGCTCCTTTATCGAGATACACTAAAATTAATTTATCCAGTCCTCTTCATGTTTCCCCCAATCTTTTTCTATGACAAATTATTCTGCATTGAAGTCTTTATGAAATTGTGTAAGTATGAGTTCATAGAAATGGAATTGCTGAGTCAATTGGTATGTGTATTTAAATTGTTGATGTTCGCAGTTATTGCCAAAATGCCATCCATGAGCTTGTACTAAACTATACTACTGCCCTCAGTCTGTAAAATGCTGTTTGACCACATTCTCAACAATCAGTGCTTGATAAACATTTATGGTATTTGACAATCTGATTAAAGAAATTATGTTTCAATTATATGGCTTAATTTGTAGTTAATAAATACAGGTGAATTTGAGCATCTATTCACGTTTGAAATGATTTGTATTTCTTTTTTGTGAATTGCCTATTAATGAATTTTACCTGTTTTACTTGATTGCTGATCTTTTCCATACTGATTTTTATGATTTAATTATATACTAAGAAAATTAACCTTTTTACCATTGTGTGTGTAATTATTATTTTTCCAGCTCATGATTTATTTTCCATGTTTTTATACTGTGAAGAATATTTTTGGCCATATAGAAATAGATTTATATTTACATAATCAAATCTTTCAATATATTCTTTGGCCTTTCTGTCTTTTAGAAAGACTTTATTTCAGTATTATCAAAATATTCTTCAATTTTTTCAATATTTAATTTTCTTCATTTTTGTAGTTTCATATTTTATGTTTAAATTTTTGATCTATCTTCACTTTATTTTGATGTAAGGAGTTAATTAAGATTAAATTTTAATTGTTTTTCTAGATGGCTATTTTCATAGATGCATAATTAATTTTCCCCACTGCTTTGATTTCCCCACTTTGTATTCTAAAATAGGGCACATGTTTGGTTCGAATTCAGGGCTCTATTATCTTCCATTGCTCTCTTTAATCCTGTGCTATTTAACACAGGATGCAATTGAATTTGATTTATAGTACACTTTGACATCTGAGAAGCTTAGCATTCTTTCATTACTATTCCTTATCAGAACTGTGTCTATTCTTGCATATTAATGTTTTAAAATTGAATTTCAATATGTTAGTCTAGTGTAAACTAAGTTTAGTTAGTATTTTCAATAAGATTTGATTTAGAAAGAGTTTATATCTTTAAAGAATTGAGAATTCTTATCCACAAACTGAGTGAATCTTTTCACTTAGCAAGTTTCCTTTTATGTTCATATGGATCTACTATGGTTCTTTGCAAATTTAGTATTTTTAAGTTTGTTTCTTATTGTGCTGTTATAATTAGGACCTTACCTTCTATTATATTTTCTGAATATCTATTTCAATGTAGGAAATCTGTTTTTTTAAATTTTTCAGTAAGATATAATCTTCACATTGCATCATTTATCCTCTTGTAGTCTAACTTATGCAAGTTTTGACAAATACGGACAGTTTGTGTAAGCACCATCACAATCACTATACAGAATGTTTCATCACCAAGAATACTTCCTCATGTATCTTAGTAGTCATCTTCTCCCTTCCTCTCCAAATCCTGGCAAAAACTGATCCATTCCTCTCCTAATAGTTTTGTCTTTTCCAAAGTGTTATATAAATTGAATCATACAATATATAGTCTTTTTGTCTCCCACATTTATTGAGATATAATTGACAAGTTAAAATTGTATATATTTAAGATATACAAATGTGATGATTTGAGAGAGATATATATATATATACACACACACACACAGTGAAATGATTACCACAATCAAGCTAATTAACATATCCATTATCTCATCTTATTACCATTTCTTTTGATAAGACCACTTAAAATCTACTCTCCTAGCAAATTTCAAGGATACAATATGGTGTTATTAACTATAGTCCCCATGCTGTATATTAGACTCCCAGGAATTATTTATCTTATAACTGGAACTTTGTACCCTTTTGAGAAATATCTCCCACTCCCCCACACCAAGTCTCTAGTAATCAACATTTTATTCCCTGCTTCTATGAGTATGACTTTTTTAGATTTCACATATAAGTGAGATCATACATATTTTTCTTTCTGTATCTAACTTATTTCCCTTAAGGTCCTCTAGGTTAATCCATGTCCCCAAAGGCAGAATTTCTTTCATTTTTATGGCTGCATAATATTTCATTGTTTATAGGTGTCCCATTTCTTGGGCAAAGAAATGGGGCACATATAAATCTAATGAACACTTAGGTTGTTTTCATATCTTGGATATTGTGAACAATGTTTCAGTGAATGTGGGAGTGCAGATATCTCTTTGAGATACTGATATCATTTCCTTTGGATATATAGCCAGAAATGGGATTGCTGGATCACGTGGTAGTTCTATTTCTAATTATTTTAGGCACTGTTTTCCGTAGTGGTTACACCAATTTATGTTACCACCAACAGTGTACAACAGTTCCAACATTTCTATATCCTTGCCAACATTTCTCTGTTTCAAGGGCATTAATTTCAATTATGAAGACTCTGCCCTCATGATCTAATCATCTCCCAAAGGCTTCTCCTCCTAATTCCATCAGTGGACATTAGGATTACAACATATGAATGTTGGGGGACACAAACATTCAAACCACAGTAAGTGTTCAATTTTACTCTTTTGCATATGGATATCTAGTTTTCCCAACAGAATGAAGAGATTTTCCTTTCCCCCTAGTGCGTTCTTTGTCCCCTTTTCAATGATCAGTTGACTGTATATGCATGAGTTTATTTCCGAGCTTTCTGTTCTGTTCCATTGGGCTATGTATCTCTTTTTATGCTGGTACCATACTCTTTTGGTTACTATAGTTTTGTATTATATTTTTAAATTAGAAGGTCTGATGTCTCCAGCTTTGTTCTTCTTTCTCAAGATTGCTTTGGCTATTTTGGATTTATTGTCCATAAATTTTATGACTTTTTTTTACCATTTCTGTGAAAAATGACACTGGGATTTTGATAGGGATTGCACTGAATCTGTTTATTGGTTTGGATAGTATGGACATTTTAACAATATATATTCTTTCAATATGTGAACACAGGATATCTTTAATTTATTGGAATCTTTGATTCTTTCATCAGTGTTATATAATTTTCAGTGTACAAATCTTTCACCTCCTTGGTTAAATTTATTCCTAAATAACTTATTGTTTTTCTACTATTGTAAATGAGATTATTTTTTAATTTTGTTTTTGGATAGTTCACTATTAGTATAAATAATATACTAATTTGTTTATTTGTTGAATTCATTAGTTTTTTTATTAGTTATAACAGTTTTTGATGGAGTCTTTAGGGTTTTCTATATATAAGATCACATCCAGTATGTAGTATATTAAATCTGGCTTCTTTCTCTTAGTATAAGCATGTGAGATTCATGCATATCATTGTGTTCATCAATAGTTCATTTTTATTGCTGAGTAGTATTCTCTTTTATAGAAGTATCATTTTTCAGTTAAGACATCTCTTGATTTTTTTCCAGATATTTCAATTTATAAACAAAACTATTATAAATATTCATGAATAGATCTTTGTGGGAACATAAGTTCTCATTACACTTGGATAAATACCTGGGAGTGGAAGAGCTGGGTTTTATGGCAAGTGTATGTTTGATATTATAAAACACTTTCAAACTGTTTTCCGAAGTATAGCATATGGTTTTCCTACTAGCAATAAATGATGTTTTTAGGTTTTCTCCACCTTTTTCAGAACTTGGTATTGTCAAGGTTTTTATTTTAGCCATTCTATTAAGCCAGTAGTGATATCTTGTTGTAATTTTAATTTGCATTTCCTGAATGGCTAATGATGTTGATCATTTTCATGAGCTGTTTTTTGCTATTTATATATCTTCCTTGGTGAAATTTCTGTTCAATTCTTTTGACTATTTTATACTGAGTTGTTTATTATTACTGAAAGTTGAGTGTACTTTATATATTCTGAAAACGAGTCCTTTATCAGATATGTGATTTGCAAATATTTTCTCCCAGTCTGTGGCTTGTCTTTCCATTTTCTTTAAAATACCCTCTGAAGAGCAGAATTTCTCAGTCTTAATAGAATCCAATTTACCATTTTTTTTCTTGTATTGATCATGCTTTTTTTTGTTATGTGTAAGACATTTTTGCCTAACTCAGGGTCATAAAGATTTTCTCTGATGTTCCTTTTTAGAAGTTTTATATCTTTAGGTTTAACATTTAGCTCTATGAGCCATTTTGGGTTAACTTTTGTTTATGGCTTGAGATATTGATCAAAGTTCACTTTTTTGCAAATAGATATCCAATTATTGCAGCACCATTTATTGAAAAGATGACAATTTCTACAATGAATTACCTCTAGTACTTGTCATAAGTCATCAAATGTGTGGGTCTATTTCTAGACTATCTATTCTATTTCATTGATCTACATGTGTAACCTTTTTATAATACTATATATTAAGTTCAGAAAGCAGTAGTGTGAGTCCTTCAACCTTGTTCTTTTCAAAATTATTTTGGCTATTCTAGTTATTTTGCCTTCCCATATACATTTTTGAATCAGCTTGTGAATTTTGACAAAAAAATTATAGTGGGATTTTGTTTAGAATTGCATTGAAACTATAGCTTATATAGGAGATATGAATTTTTAATAATAATGTCTCCCAATTCATGACTACAGTATATGTCTCCATGTATTTCATTTTTGTTTCATTAGTATTTTGTAGTTGCATCACACTATAGCACATATTTATAAAGGATTCACAATTTTTGTTATTAATTTAAATGGTACATTTAAAAATTAAAATTTCAAGTTGTTCTTTGTTAGTGTATAGATATATGATTAATTTTTGACGATGTATCCTATGACATTACCAAACTCACTTATTAGTTCTAGCAGCTGTTTTTGTATTCTTTGAGATTTTCTAGGTATGTGACTATTTTGTCTGTGAATAAGGACATTTTGATTCCATTCTTTCCAATACAATACATTTTATTTCTTTTTCTTGCCTTATTGCTTCAGTTAAGACCTACATCTGGTGTTGAACATGAGTGGTGAGGGAGGCCATCTTTTCCTTGGTCATGATCTTAGGCTGAAAGCATTTGGGTTGTCGTCATTAACTATGATGTTAGCTATAGGGTTTAGGAGATGCCTGGTATCATATTAGGGGGTTATCTTCTATGCTTAATCTGCCAAGTGTTTTTATCTTAACTAGAAGTTGAATTTTGTCTCAGTATTTTTTGCATCTATTGAGATGATCATATGATTTTAATTTCTTAGTCTGTTGATATGTTGAATTACATACATTGATTTTCACATATTGAATCAGCCTTGCATTCCCAGGATAAATCTCACTTGATCATCATGTATAATTTTGATTTGCTAGAATTTTGTAGAATATTTTTGCACCTATATTCATGAAAGAATCTGCACTTTTAAGCTGTTTATTTAGTTTTGGTGTCAAGGTAACTCTGTCCTCGTAAACGGATTTGGGAAGTTTTTCATACTCTTCTGTATTTTGGAAGACTTTCTATAGAATTGATATTATTTCTTCCTTAAGTATTAGTAGAATTCCTGAATGAAGTTATCTACCTTTGCATTTTACTTTGTTGAAAGGATTTTTTTCTATAAATTCAAGTTATTTCATAGCAAAAGGGATATTCATGTTATCTCTTTCTTTTTGAGTGGGCTTTTGCAGCTTGTCTGCTACAAAGAATCTTCTCTTTAAGTTGTCACATTTATGAGCATAGAGCTGTCTGTCGTATTTCCTTATTATCCTTTTAATATCTGTAGGTTTCTATTATGTTCTCTTTTTCATTCTGATGTTTATAACTTGTGTGTTTTCTCTTTTTCATTCTGATATTTGTAACTTGTGTGTTTTCTCTTTTTATTTCTGGATTAGTCTGGCTAGAAGTTTATCAATTTTATTGATTTTTTTAACAAATTGTTTCTTCATATCATTTGTTTTTCTCTGTCCTTTTTCTGTTTTTAATTTCATTGATTTGTGCTCTTTATTATTTCTTTCCTGTTGCTTGCTTGGATTTAATTTGTTCTTTTTTCTTTTATTTTTTAGGTAGGTACTTAGATAATTGATGTGAGATGTTTCTTCTTTTCTAATTATACATTTAATATTAATTTACATCTAAGGACTGTGTAATGGTCCTTTATATATAAAGACTGTTTTAGCTGTAACCCATGAATTTTTAAAGGCTTTTTAAAAAAAAATAGTTAATTAATCTAAAATATTTTTGAATTTCAGTTTTGATTTTTTCTTTGGTCCTGGGTTATTTATAAGTTTGTGTTTAATTTCCAAATATTTGATGATTTTTCCTAAATATTTACTGTTATTGATTTCTAGTTTAATTTCGTTAATATCTAAGAGTATATTATGTATGATTTGAATCGTTTTGCATTTGTTATTGTATTTTTTATGGCCCAGAACATAGTTTATCTTGGTGAATATTCCATGTTCACTTGAAAAAAATGTATGTTCTACTGGTCACTTAATTTCCAAATATTTGGGAGATTTTATGGATTTTTTTCATTATTGATTTTGAATTTATTTTCTTTTTTGCTAAGGAATATGGTATGTATGATCAAAATTCTTAAGAATTTATCATTTCTTAGTCCCAATATGGTTTATTTTGGTGAATGGCGAATATTGTATATGCACTTGGAGAAAATGTATATTCTGTTGTTTTTGTCATTAAGGTCAGGTTGGTTAATAGTGCTATTCAGTGTCATCTATCTCCTTACTGATTATCTGTCTACATTTATATTGACTAATGGGAGAAATGAGTTGAATTCATCAATTAAAATTGTGGGTTTACGTTGATTTTATTTCTATTATTTTCTGCTGCATGAATTTTGAATTTCTCTTGTTAGAGGAACACACATTTAATATTGTTATGTGTTCTTGGTGAATTAACTCCTTTTTCATTATGTTATAGTTCTGTTTATTCCTGGTAATATTTATTTTTCTGAAGTCAGCTTTATCAGCATATTTACTCCACCTCACTTTTGATCAGTGTTTACATAGTATATGGTTGTGTATTCCTTTACTTTGGCATATCTATCTCTTTCCATTTCAACTGATTTTTTGTAGACAGTAAGCATATTGGGTCTCGTTTTCTATCCAATCTGACAATCTTTGCCTTTTACTTGTGTTTAGACCATTTTTTCTTCTTCTTCTTTTTTTTTTTTTTGAGGAAGATTAGCCCTGATACAACTGCTGCCAATCCTCCTCTTTTTGCTGAGGAAGACTGGTCCTGAGCTAGCATCCATGCCCGTCTTCCTCTACTTTATGTGTTGGACGCCTACCACAGCATGGCTTGCCAGGCGGTGCCATGTCCTCACCCAGGATCGGAACCCGCAAACCCCAGGCCACTGATGAAGAATGTGCCGGCCCCTAGACCATTTTTATTTAATGAAATTGTTGATTTCATTGTCTCAAAGTGGTGTCTTTACTGTTGGTTGTTTTAACATTGTGCGACCAAGATCCAGTCATTGTATTTGTTTGGTATTCTCTCAGGTGACTTTTATTTTCTAATATCCACTCTCTCATTTTAATCTATTTTAGTGATTTAAGCTATCTATTTTTCAATCCCAAAATGGTCCATTTAATGGTCATTTTAAAGCTATAGATTTGTTAGAGAGACCAGGTCACTTTTCTTATAGACTATTCAAAAGTTTAAAATTGTTTGAGTTCAAATTCAAGTATTGTTTAAGTCATTCCTTCCTTTTTGGTACTTACTATGAGCTAATGGTAGCTAGAACTAAAGGCTCGAAGGGATTCAAGTTCAACTTTTTTAGCAAGAATTCTTCATTGCTGGGGTGAGTACTTCCTATTACATCATAGTAGAAGGTATATGTTGATGCTAAGTTTGAAGTGCAGGTTCTGGTTGTGTCAGTCTTTTTGCTTCATTTTAAAGTTTTCCATTAACCTTAACCCAATAGTTTCAGTATCCACTGGTTATATTGCTTATATCTATTATGTCATTAGGGGTTTTAAAATGGTGATATTGTAATTCTAATATTTCTTCTATTAACTGGATTTCTTATTTAAAAAAGGAGTTTCCCTCACTTTTCACACCCTTCCCTGAAAGAAAGTTCATACAAGAAAGACAAGATGAATCTTTTTTTTTTTAAAGATTGGCACCTGAGCTGACATCTGTTGCCAATCTTCTTCTTTTTTTTCCCTTCTTCTCCCCAAAGCCTCCAGCCAGTACATAGTTATATATTCTAGTTGTAGGTCCTTCTGGCTCTGCCTTGTGGGATGCAGCCTCAGCATGGCTTGATGAGCAGTGCTTGGTCTGCACCCAGTGCCCAGGATCTGAATTGGTGAAATCCTGGGCCACAGTGTGAACTTAACCACTCGGCCATGAGGCCAGCCCCAAGATGCATTCTTAATTATTTCACTTTATTTAACAAACTTCACAGTAATAATTTGGTGCCCTAGTAATTCCAGTTGTGACCAATGAGTTTAGTATCTCATCTATTGGCTATAGTTTAATTCATTGCACTTCTTACTCTTTTTACTGGACACTTGATTCACCTTAGTTTAGTGAGAAGCCTTTCAAATGTGTCCTCTGTCTTTTTGGTATGGCTACGTTAGTGTCTGAGAGCTTCTTTGTTTTCTTATACTACTAAATATCCAAGCCTCATCTTTCACATTTCTGCACTGTGACTGGAATGAACCATTTTTCTGAAGAGCCCTGATTCCTTATGCTGATGAATCATTTTTAGAGATTATAACCTGAGTATCGGTTTTCATATTGCTCCTCCATTTTATTAGTTCTAGGCATTTTCAGTGAGTAAGACTAGAAATAAATATTATTGGAGAGAATATAAAATGACTCTTCTTATTGATATTTTTAATTCACAGTTTTTATTAACTTATTTGATATCCAATATGACAAATCTTAGTTCATTAATCTATTTCAATTTTACCTATTTATTTTATCCTACAGTATACCTATTTTAAAGTAACAATGCTGCTACTACTAAAATATAACTGCTACTCATTGCAGTTTAAGATTTCTTTGCAGTTTTTTTGTCTGTAGAATATACGATCATATTTTTTGTTTGACCTATTTTCACGAAATATAGATACATTTTTAACCATTCAATAATCATTGTACTTGGAAGGTTAATTAAGTCCAAGATGGGGAAATAGGAACCAGATTTACCCTCCTGCTTAAAACAAGCAAACAAAACAGAAAAGAATGTATGAAATAATAGTTTTCAGGATGCTAGATGTCAGAAACAATTGACAGTAATAACTGAGAAATGGGAAGTGAAGAAGCTGAGCCCTAGAATTGTCCCAGTTTATTGCCTTTAAAAAGTTTCCATGTCATGGTGCAGAGAGGGATACCTGAGAAGACCGTGGTAGACTCCTTGAGTTGAGAAGATGCAGCTAAGAGTGTGAAGAGATCAAGGCACCGAGGCAGACCAAGGCAGCTAGAATTCTGAGGGTAGAATACCAAAGAGAACAGAGCTGGAGAGAGAGAGTGACAGAGAGAGTATAGTGGAGAACTGCAGAGGCTCTCCCTCAGTTATTCATCAGCGTACAGCTCAGTGCATGCATTTGAGGAAACTACTTGAGGCTGGGGGCAGATTTATTTAGATGGATTAGAGAGAAGAGTGCCTGGGCTTTGAATTCAGTACTTGACTATTTAGGGAGATCTTGCTTCAGTAGTGGGACATAATTAGCCCTAGACTGAGCACTACTCCAGACCTGCCTAATAAACCATAACAGCAAGCATTAAAAAAAAAAAATACAGAAAGAAGACATCCAAAACAATCAAACTACATATTGTATTCAGAATTTTGAGTGTATATTAATGTGAGATATTGATCTGATTATTTTCTTGTGATGCCCTTGTTTCATTCTGGTATCAGGGTTATGCTGAGCGTATAAAATGAGTTAAGAAGTATTTTAATTTCTCTTGTCCCTGAAAATGTCTAAGTAAGGTTGGTACTATTTCTTGATTAACTGTTATATAGAGTTCATTAGTGAAACTATATGGGAATGGAATTCTGTTTGGGGAGGGGAAGAATTTTAAAGAATTAATTTAGGTAACAAGCATAAAATTGTTCCAGCTTTTAAATATTTTACTGTATATGTTTAGAAAGTTGTGTTTTTCAAAGCAGTGGTCCATTTTCTCATAGTTGACAAGTATACTGTCACAAATTCATTTATAATATCCTTTTGTTATCTTTTTGAGATCTGTAGAATCTTCAGTGATGACACTCTCTTTATTCTTGATTCTGATAATTTGTTTTTTCTCTTATCTTTCCTTAATCCGTTTTGCTACGCACTTATCCATTTTATTAATTTTTCAAAGAATCAATTCCTAGGCTTATATATTTCATCTATTTTTCAATTAATTTCCATTTCATTGATTTCTGTCTTCTATTTACTATTTCCATTCTACAGTGTTCTCTGGGTTTATTTTATTTTTCCTTTTCCAGCTTCTTGAGATGGAAACAGTTCATTTCTTACATTTATTGTTTTCTAATACTTGCACTTAAGGCTATAAATTTCTCTCTAAGCACTCCTTTAGCTGCATCTAGTAAACATATATATAATCTTTCATATATATTTCACCCATATCTTTCATATCTGCTCTATATGCATATGGTATATCATTAACTTTCTGCTGAACAATTATTTTTAAAAATGATCTTATTTAATTTATACTGTGTTGCTTAATTTATAAATAATTGGGAAATGTTATATTTTTCTTATCAATTTCTAATTGAATTACATTATTCTAAGATATATATTCTGTATTATTTAACTCTGTTGGAATGCATCACAACTTTTTTGTGGCCTAGGGTATTGTCTATTTTGGTGAAAGTTCTTGGGTGCTTTGAGATAAATGGAATAGTCCCACAACTGTGTTCTGTTTCCTCACTCCCATACTAACACAGATTCTACCAACTTGCCTGTCTGAAACTATGTGAAAAACTTTATCTTCATTTGAAATAAGTTTTAAATGACTTGTTCTGAAATCCATGTTCATCATCATCTGGAAGTCAGTTCAGATGTCATCTGCGAAGATACAGTTTAAGCTGAAACAAGTTTGCCGGTTTTGAAGGTTATGATTAAACAAGAGAGTTTTTAGGTATTCCACTTCTGCCCAGACTGTACTTTTCCCTTTTGGTGGTTTGACCTCAAGTTGTTCTTTTTATGATTTGCCCCCCATCAGAAGACATTGTTCTGAAAGTCCTCTTCTACGTGGTGATTATGCTGATGGCGTCTCTGGAGATGCAGAGTCTACCTTCAAAATCATGATTAAAGTCCCAGTGAATTTAATTAGAGAGGAATCTTCCCTGGAGATGCACCAGCTGAAGGACTCAATAATACGCACTGTGGTTCAAACGTAGACAAAGTGTGTACAGACCTTTGCCCTTACCTCAGAAATGTTTGCCTGTTTCAATATTCACAGGACTGGCTTTTTCAGGAATTGAAATGATGGATGCAGAACATAGTAAAGTATGTATATAAAATTACTCTCCATCCTTCAGGCAAGCTAAATTCAGTGATGCTGTTTGAAGACAGGCCAGTATACCTGATTGAGAATCAAAATGTTGTTAAGGCTATTTCACTTTTATTGGTGTAAAATGCAAACTAAAAAACATTTATCTCAACAATTCCAAATTTTCTCTCCCACAAAGTTATTTTTTAACCTGAAAATATTGATTTACTATTTGTCTATTATTAGGACAAATTCTGCTGACAATGAAGTTTTGATTTCTTTGTTCACAATCAAGATTCAGACTTCTTTAGGTTACAGACACTCATACTCATTTTGAAAATCCCAGCAATTTGTTAGGTAACATTTTTCTGAAAGACTGAAATGAATCAGACTACCTGCAGGCATGGACAGAGTTGGTTACATGGAAACAGGTCAAAGTCCAGTGACGGTGCATGTGTTATTTTGCTCTCTGTGTTCACAGAAATGGCAGCAGTGCATGAAGGACAAGGGGGAAGGCAGCACAACGTGGAACCTAGGTGTAATGACTGTCTCATTATGCAGGTTACCCAGAAAGTATATTTATGCATAAGATTTTGAACTAGGCTTTACATTTACAGGAGTGCTTTAGTGGTATGGGAATTCACAGACTTAAAAGTTCTCCTTTGTAGTTCTGATAACCAGCAATATTAAGGATCCTTTGTGATCGCTAAAATATATGGAGGTTGATTCAATTGTAATACTCTTTTGCATATTTTCATATGAAAAAGTTTTAAAATAAATTTACCTCCTCTTACATCAGTATTTTTCAAAAATAATTTAAAGTGTGACTATTTAGGGATGTTATAATGGGCAGATATTTCTAAATCTCATGATAGTTTCAACTGATATGTTCTCTAAATGTCGTTTGTTAATCTGTCAAAATTAGAGGATGATGTAGCATGTTACTTCAATTCCTGTTTTTCTGTTCACAGGTGAGCTTCAGCATTTATCATATATTTGTTGACCATTTGTATGTACTCTTCATTCAACGTCTTGTTTATATGATTTGCCCACCTTGCAGTTGGTTTGTTTTTCTTTTGTTAATTGCTTAGAACTCTTTGTCTGTGTTGATGTTAACACTATATATGCCCTCTAAAATGTAAATTTTTTCCGCAAACTACTTTTGTCTATTGATATTATGGTATCTTTTCTTAAATCCTTAAAATTTTTTGAAATCTTCAAATATGTCTATTTGAGATTTCAATTATTAGTTAAGAAGATTCTTCTAAGCTTAGAATGTAGAAAGACAGCTCCTTTATTAACTGGATGATAAATATAAGTTAAATCTTGCTTTAGTTTTTAATTAAACCTTTAATTTATTTTTATTTTATTTTTCTGTAAGATATTAGCCATATGTACAATTTTATTAACTTCCAGATGGAAAGCTAGTTGTGGCAACCCATTTATATAATAATGTATCTTTTTCCCACGTACGTCTCTAATTACTTGTCTCTCCATTAGTCTGTAAGATTACTGAGGTTAGGGACCATTTTTTAAGCAGCCTTGTATTCTTATAATCTCTGAATGTACTGGAACATGATAAGTCATAATGCCTATTTGTTGAGTGAATAAACAAATCACCTTAAGATTTTAGGAAGCCACTAGTAATAATCCCATTTACAGGTAGGTTTGTTCTTAACTCTGAAATAAGATGTAGAGAAGAACCTATGGAACAAAGGAGCAATGTGACTGAGTTTGTCCTCTTGGGGCTCACTCAGAGCCCCCAGGGTCAGAAAATATTATTTGTAGTGTTCTTGCTCCTCTATATTGTGACAATGGTGGGCAACCTACTTATTGTCCTGACTGTGGTGGTCAGCCCAACCCTAGATGCCCCTATGTACTTCTTTCTTGGCTACTTATCATTTATGGATACTGTTTATTCTACTACAGTTACCCCAAATATGATTATAGACTTACTCTATGAGAAGAAAACTATTTCCTTCCAAGCTTGCATGAGCCAGCTTTTTATATGGCACTTATCTGGTGGTGCTGAGATTTTACTCCTGGTGGTCATGGCCTATGACCGCTATGTGGCCATCTGCAAACCCTTGCATTATTTGGCGATCATGAATCAACAGGTGCGTGTTCTGCTGCTTCTGTTGGCCTGGGCTGGAGCTTTTCTGCATGCTATAGTTAAACTTCTCTTGGTTTATAACCTGCCCTTCTGTGGCCCCAAGGTCGTCGACCACTTCATCTGTGACATGTACCCCTTATTAAAACTTGCCTGCACTGACACCTACATTGTTGGTCTCACTGTGGTTGCCAATGATGGGGCAATCTGTGTGGTCATTTTTATGCTCATACTCATATCCTATGGGGTCATTCTGCACTCCCTGAAGAATCTTACTCAGGAAGGGAAGCGCAAAGCCTTATCCACTTGTAGCTCCCACATCGCTGTGGTGGTCCTCTTCTTTGTCCCCTGTATTTTTGTGTATGTGAGACCTCCCTCTACCTCACCCATTGATAAATGCTTGACTGTGTTTTATGCTGTCATCACCCCTATGTTGAACCCCTTAATCTATACTCTGAGAAATGGAGAGATGAAAAATGCCATGAAAAAGCTCTGGACAAGAAAAAGAAAATGAGCCAGCAGAGAAATGTACTACATCTTTTCAATGAAGAATTGCTCCTTCCAGGAAAGTCATGTGTGATTATTTAACTGTAGTTAAATTTCTCCTCGTATTTAATAACTTGGGCATGATGATAAACATATATTACCTAAATATAGCCCATGATCAAGATACATTTTTTAAGATTTTCATAATTTATTAGGAAAATGTATTTCAGTTTTAGTTTGTAAAATGTCTCTGTTGAGACTATAGCTTTATGTTTTATGTTATGAGTTATGCTACAGTTCATGATGTAAATTAATTAGTCAATAGAAGATTTTCTCGTTTCTCTTTTAAATAATGTAACCTTTTTCAGAATTAATAGTGCTCATTACAAATTTCATAAATATAAAATAAAATATATAACAAAAACCTTGTCTCACTCCTCTCCACACAGACAGCTCATATTAATATTTAAAATATATCTTACGTTTGTATCTATGAGATACTTTAAATATGTAATTTTGTTCATATTTCTTAGTACAGTAAGGTTGAAGAGGAATGATGCTTGGGATTTCTAATATTAATCATAAGGAGGCTAAGTATATAAAAAGATTTGAACGAACAAGATAGAGATGCAGAAAAATAAATCTTGTGTATTGTTCTGATTGGGAAATCATAGTGTATCCTCAAGTGGAACAACTTTGTTTGGTGTTAAATTTTAAATTTTCGTAAAGATAATCTATTAATCTTCCCAGATAGTTTATAATATCTGATCACACCTCTTCTATTTTTCAATATCCCCATCTCATTTTTTTGCTTATAGCATTCCACAGCCTTCTATGGTGACCCAGGCCCTACCTTTCATATGTAAAGTTAGCATAACCTATAATCCATGAGCTTCAAATATGCAATACAGAACTCTACACCAGATATTTCAGGTGATATTATTAAAAAAGATGCTGACAATATACGCTATTCTTTCTTCTCTTATTAATGGAATGTAGATTATTAGGTAATATAGAAGCCAGAATATATTGGTTTACTTGACAGAGACCTCAATCATAAAATCTTCTCTCTCTCTCTGAATGAGGCTTTAAAGAAAATATTATCATGGACATGGCAAAAAGATGGCTGTCTGTGAACTAGAAAGTGGGTCCTCACTAGACACAGGATCAGCCAGCACCTTGATCTTGGACTTCCAAGCCTCCAGAACTGTGACAAATAAATGTTTGTTGTTTAAGCCACCCAGTCTATGGTATTCTGAAATAGCAACCCAAATGAACTATGACCGACATTTAGTTAATTTTCAAATTTGTATTGTTGTTTCAATTGATGAGATTAAAATCTTTATTAATTGCCTATGTTCACTGGTCTATAAGCTTCCTGAAGTCAGGGAAAGTTACTTAGTTGTCTTTGTTGTCTCTCTTTCTTGCATAATGTCTTGGACATAGGACACACTCCATAAACTTTGTCTTTACTTGTATCCTTGAATTCTTGTTCTATGGGAATGAGAATTTTTACTGATGAATTTTGATGAACTCTTTCTACATTAAATATATATATTTGCTAAAAATATTTGCTGTTCTTTGATATTTGCTAAAAATATTAACCTTATGTTATTTGTGCTATAATTATGGGCATCTTATATAAAGATTTTATATTTTAATATTCTTTTCTTTTTTGACTTCTTCTATCACTGTTAGCACTTTCATATTTATAAAATCACTGAAGAAAATGGAATTTTCCAAGACTGGCCTCATGGCTGAGTGGTTAAGTTCACACGCTCCGCTTTGGCGGCCCAGGGTTTCACTGCTTATCAGTGCTGTGCTGCGGTGGCGTCCCACATGCCACAACTAGAAGAACTCACAACTAAAAATACACAACTATGTACTAGGGGACTTTGGGGAGAAAAAGAAAAAATAGAACCTTTAAATTGTTGTTTGTAATAACTTTTCAAAAAACTTTTTTAACCCGTCTGGAATTTAATTTTGTTTATGATTAAGAAATATCTAAGCATATTTTCCTGAAACAGGTAAAACAATCTGCCAACATTATTGTTAACATCAGTAATAATTGAAATTTTTCTATATAATATGTCATTTTATACATTTAAAGGGTTCAACCTTGGAGCCATTTCTCCTCCTTCTCCTAATACTCATTTTCCTTCTTCTTCTTTGACGTATTCCCCTACCACTAACATACTATTTCAGTGGTAAAAGATTTTTAATGTGTACTTGTATTTAGTAGGGGTGGTTTCCCCTAATTTTTCATCTTTTTCAAAAGTTTCTAACAATTCCTAAATCTTTAGTTTTCCTGATAAATTTTAGGATCATTTTGTAAAGTTTCAAAACTTCCCATAAAAATATATTTGGAATATCATGATTCTAGACTTTTATTTTAAGGAAAATGGCATGTTTTAATATCTTGTTTTCTACTAACAACTAGGTGGTCTGTAGGATCCAGGACATCTTAATTCACATTCATATTATCTTGGAAGTGATGTCTGGAAGAGATCCACGGAGTGCTTCTCCCTACCCATTTAGATGCAGGACCACAAGCAGGACAGTCATTATTTTATTCAATTCAAGGTGTCAGGCTTGAACACAATATATCTATTTACTTGGGTATTTTCAAAAAGTAGTTTTTAGTGTAGGGATATTATTCATCAAAAAATTATCAAATATTTTTGTTGTTGTTTTCAGATGCTATTGTAAAGGATACTTAACATTTTTTCCAATTGTTACTACTGCTAATATATAGAAATACAATTGAATATTTTATTTGGACCTTGAATCCTACAAACTTGCTAAATTCACTTATTTCTAGTAATCTCTGTAGATCCTTTAGGATTTTCTATGACACAATCGTTATCTACAAAAAAAAGGACAGTTCATTTCTTCATAAGATATAGGAGTATTTACCTTTCTAATTTCTTTTTGAGTCATTTTCAGAAGTATGTGTTTTTTCTATATTTTACTCATTTTATCTGTTATAAAATTTATTGGAATAATGTTTTTAACAAAAACCTTAACTATTCTTTTAAAGTCTGATGGATCTGTATGATGTCTATCTCCTTTTTCATGTCTGATATTGGTAATTTGGATTTTTCTCTCTTTTCTCTTGATCACTCTTGCTAGAAGTTTAACAGTTTTTCTATAAGAGTACCAAATTTTGGCTGTTTTGTTTTTCTCTGTTTTACGTTTTCTAATTTATTGATTTTTTTATCCTATCATTATTATGTCCTTTTACTTTGGCTTTAATTTACTTCTCTTGTCCTAGCTTCTTAAGATAAAAACTTAGACAGCTGCTTTTAAGACTTTATCTTTAATATCACTATTTAAAGCTATAAATTTCCTTCTAAGTACTGTTTTGGTTGCATCTCACAAATTCCAATATGTTTTTATTGCTTATTTATAAAATCTACTTATTTCTATTATGATTTCTTCCTTGATTTATAGGTTCTTTAAATATTTATTGCTATTTCCAAATACTTGGAAGATTTTCTAGATATCTGTATTAAATTTCTATTTATGCATGAAAAATATCTCAAAACAGTGACTTGAAACAAGACACACTTCTAATCTCACAGTTTCTGTACATCAGGAAACTGGGCATGATTTATCTGGTCCTTCCACTTCAGGGTCTCTCACAAGGCTATAATCAAGGTGTTAGCTGGAGCCACAGTCTCATATGAAGGCTCAGCTGAGGAAGGATCCACTTAGCTTGCTCACATGATCATTGGCAGAATTCAATTTCTCAACATAAATTAAAAATCTCTTCAAACTATAATTCTAATTACATCCCACTGCTTTTTGAAATTGTTGTCATACATCTTACTACAGCAAATGTTATAAACCCCTGAATATATTATTAATCTTCCTTTAAATGATTACTTTTTAAAAATCATTTAAGAAAAAATAGAAAAATATATTCTCTGTTTTATCCATATATGTCATTTCCACTTTCTCCATTCTTTTCTGTAAATCCTTATTTCCACGTCTCAAATACCTAGCTGATTACTAAGCTGCTTATATGCTGGTTGAGACTACATTAAGCTCAACCAAAAAATAGCTGAAAGTCTGAAAGAGTGAGCAGAAATTTCACTTTTCTGAAATGAAGCTGAGCAGCTTCCCAGTGCAGAGGTATGGGGAAAGAGTTTGGAGTTCAAGTTCTGCTGGTTCAGAGTGACTTATTAAGGGCATCAGACTTTCCATTGAAACACAAGAAGGTGCATGCCTCACAATTAATGTCTACATCTCAGGATTAAGGACTATACTATAGGACTTTTAGCTATTCCTCTACCAACTGGACTACCCTTTTCTTTCTTTACTCTTTACAATTTCTACCATTTAACAGTTCAGGTGGGTCAATAGAGGCATTGCATTATATCTTTCCTACAAATAATATACTTCTCAGGAAAAGCACTAAATAAACTTCAATCAAGTTCTCTCACTCAAGTAAAAAGGGATTGAGTACGTTTTCCTAACATCAACTGACTTAATGTCACACGTGAGAAGTAGCTGAGTTTTATTTTCTAGAGTCAAGATAATCTCATGGGAAAGGAATAATAGTGTCTTTCCTAAGAGTTATCACCCATTTGTGTGCTTATTTGCTTTCTGTCATGATTTTCCCTTTTAACCATTTATTACCCTTCTGAACCCAATTTCAGATTTTGATTTAGCCATTATTGTTTGAGTTGTGAGGGGTATAATATGTTCATGTGATATACTTCTTAGTCCATTTATGCCCACTAGACATGGGGAAATTTGTTTGCCTTGGTTCAATAAGATGAAATTTGGGGGAGAAAATTGGCACGTTATGTATTGTTCCAACAGCTTGATAGTGTTTTCATTTATGATTTGGATCATAGGCTAAATGAAGTCCAAAGTGGAATTAAAAGTCTATTTCAAGATAAATCTATTTGAGGTCACCAGGTCACATCATTTATCTCATATATTCAAGTGGCTACTCCTGGAGGTTAGGTCAAAGGCATTCTATTCTTTTTTGAGTCAATACCTGGATTCTTTGGGGGGATCAACATTACCCACTTTAATCTTCCTTCTGAATACTGTAAGACCTTCCACAACAGCATTCTTTGTCACGGATATCATGATTATCCGTTCATCGAGGGCTTATTTGTCTGACAAAATGATGAAGCTATTACCTACAACCCATGGATTTATAAATATCCAGACATTGCTGAAGGTGAGGACCAAATGCTCCTTGCACTGATAGATAGGCTGCTCATATATCGGGCCACTGGGTGGACTTAACTTTGTCTTATTTGACCTACATTTTACCTTTTACATTTCAAGGGGAATTTTAGCAGATTTCCATGTGAATCCTACCCTTCAGTTTGGGAACTTCCATTGGGGAATCAAGTATCTTGTGTTTCTTTAGCAGGAAGCGAATAATTAAATTCATATCATTTAGCAATAAAAGTGAGTGGCCAACTCTGCCAGAGGTTCTATTTTGTTCTGAAAGTTATGCTTGTGAATATGAAGTACTTCCCCTGTGCCACCTCTCATAGCATATTTCTGTATATACTATTTCCATTTCATTAAAGAACTTTGTTATTCTACTCCATTTTTATGGAATGACCTTCTGACATCACCCATGGCATAAAGGACACTGGTGATGCATTTAAGTTGTGTCTACAAACATCCAAAGACTTTCAGTGGTTGTCTTTCAAATAAGCTGCTTCTGGACACTGAATCAAGGAATTATTGAATCCCAAATCCCAGTGTTCATTAAGGGTAGCAGTATTTGGCCTCTGCCAAAGTCTCCTGGCTGCAAATATCTATATGGTAGACACTTCTGATAATATCTGAGCACTGATATTATGGGATTCCAGGGAACTTCCCATTAAAATCTAGAGCCAGGGTCATTTCTTCCTTGTTACTAGGACTTGAAAGGGATAGAGGTGTGTTTGGCAGGGTTGGTAGAATGTCTCTAATGATCAAGGACCGTGTTATTCCTAGAAACTTGTCTGATTGCTTCAGGCTCTGTATTTTGACTAGATTGATGGGTCATATTTCACTAACCATATGTATCATAGCTTTTATATTCTCTCAAGCTTCTTCCTCTGAAAAAAAACTATTATGTTGTTATCAGTGTAATAAATTCACCTACTTTGAGTATAGTCACATCTAAATTTCATTAAAAACTATGGCAGTATGCTAAGTATATATATCCTTGGGACAAAATGGTAAACATATATGGCATTGCTTTCCACATAAAAGAAAACTATGCCTGACATTCCTTTGATTCTAAAAGTTCATGTGGAAACATAAACATAAAGATATGCAAATCACAGTTAAATTTGAAAGAGTAATGAGGTATTCTAGATGACAATACAGATTATAATGTTGCAACAAGTAAAATCATGTGATAGTTTCAAAAAAATATATATATATAAATGAATAAAAGGACTTATAAAATAACCCAATTTCACATACATATTTGAAATGAGGGTATTTCAGTTAGGATAGTTTTGCTTGTAAATGACAAAAAACTCAACTCAAATTGTTTTGAAATATAAAGATACTTGTTGATTGGCTAACTTAACTGCAAACTTCGAAGTTATGGAAACCTTCATAATTAGTTGATCAAATGGATCAATTATGTTATAAAGGAATTCTTTTCTTAATTCACCATGTCCCATTTGTCACAGTCTTGGATTTATCTTAAATCTGGCTCCAATAGTGCTAGAAGGATTGCTATATGTAGCAAGTCAGAAAGAGGTTCTTTCTATGACTCTGGTAGAGGTAACTGACCCTGATTATCAGATACTATAACACAGTGGTGACAAGGAAAATTATTTTTGCCTCTCAGGCGATCCACTTGGCTACCTCTTGCTTCTGTCATCCAATTGTGACAGTAAAAGAGAAAATACAGGAACCTTGGCCTGAAAAGACATAATGAAGAGGTGATAAGACATTTTTGGGGTGAAGTTCTGGGCTACATCTCTAGGTAAGTCACTGAGACCAGTCATGGTGTTAGTGAAAGGTGAAATAAGAACTGAATTGATAATGAAGGAAGAAGATGATGAGCGGAAGTTGCAACTCTAACATCCGCTGCAGTAGTAATGTACATAGCTTATCCATCTAACCGTTCTCTTCTAATTTTCCCCCAGAAAGAGGATCCTAGTGGAGCTGTCCCCATAATGTATATGATAAAATGGACTCAAGCAGCATAAGAGGTGGACTGTGGTGTATATGGTGATCTACTACCCTGCTCTCCGTTTGGGGAAGAAGACTTTGTTGCTCCTGCTGCTGTGAGTGCTGTTAGTAGTCATTCTCTTCAAGGTTAGCTTCTTCAAGGTTCATATAAGTTGCAGAAGGCCTCTTTATCAAAGGTCTCATGCCCTTTCCCAGAGCAGTCCCTCACTGTCTCCAGATCAATAATTAGATTCAGGTGTCAGTAGAGCCAAAAGAGGAAATACAGTTGTGTTTTAGAAGGAAATAGTTTATTTAACTAAAAATATTGCAGAATCTTGGTAATATGTACTGGTAATAGCTGGAGTAAAATAGGTGGAAATGGATCTCTTGGATATTGAAACAGAGGAGGGCAAAATATAAGGTTATACGAGGGAAAGTATTAGCATGGGGATATTCTGTCATGAATATGCACGAGATAAAATATAAGATGACTAAAAGTTACTGAGCACATACTGTATGCTAAACACATAGGAGACTATTCTAAACTTTCAGAGTAGGGTCTTCCAAGTGGTACCATAACTCAGCTTTCAGTAGGCCATTCCAACGTGCTATTCAACCAGTTGCTTCTAGGTGATGGACAATATGGTTACACCAGTGAATTCTATGGTGGTGAGCAATTTGCTTTACTTTATTTACTGTAAAATGTGTCTTTTGGTTAGCGACGACAATGAGTGGAATACCATGTCAACGGATAAATGATTCTGATCCATGAATAATCAGGCAGACTGAAGCACTGCAAGTAGAAGGGACAAATATTTACCAAGAACATATGATGCCAAGATGCTGGCTCCTCTAGGTTGAGGCGTTTCAATGAAGTAATCTGCCACAGGTTGTTGGCTGGTTTCCCTAGATTATTGTGCCCTGTTAAGAAGTCAGTGATGGACTTTACTGATGGAATTTTGGACATTCAGCAGTACTAAAGCCAGCTCAGGATTGGTGAAAGATAGATCATGTTGTTCACTGAGCCTATGTAGAGCATTCGTCTCTGCGATAGTGACCACAAAAGTAGCTGGGGAAAATGCTGAGTGATATGCACAAGACAGGTCCTCTTGTCAACCGAACTTTTGAGACCCTTCTCTGCAGTGATCTCTGATGGTACTTATACAAGAAACAAACCTTGTGGCATTCAGTGTCTATTCTAGGGGATCTATCCACATACCACTCCTCCAAACTGCTTTGTTGTCCATTCTTCCATTTGTTTTCCTTGTTCAAATCCATAGTGATGGTCCACAAGTCAGCGTAGGTCCATAACTCAGGCAATATGCAGATTTATTCATACACTTACTCTTATTTTTATTCTTTCCATCCCTCTGCTTATTTTGGCCTCACTTTTATGTTATGTTAACAACTTCTTGAAAATACATTTAGTGCATTGGTTTTTCAAGATTTATCGTTTTCTAATACACACAAATAAGATTTTAGTTGACTCTCACAAGTTTTGATATGTTTTAATTCGTTACTGTTGAGCTCAAAATATTTTCTAATTTCTCTCATGATTTACTTTACCCATGAGTTACTTAGAAATGCACTGTTTAATTTTCAAAAACACAGGAGTTTTCTAGTTTTAGACTTTTATTTTCTAGCTTATTTTCCTCATGTTCAGAGACACAACTTATGAATATAATTTTGAAATTTTTTGAGAATTGCTTTATGGCCCAGCATATAACCAATTTTGAAAAATGTTCCATGTGCACTTGGAAAGAGTATGTATTTTGCAGTTGTTGGATGCATTGCTTTCTTATGTCAATAGATTACATTTGTTAATGAGGTTGTCTAAATTTTTTATATCTTTATGAATTTTTGGTGTGTATGTTCTTGCAATTACTGAGACGTGTTAATCTCTCTATTATTGCTGATTTATCTCTTATTCCTTTTAGTTCAATCTATGTTTTTTTTAAAAAGTTATGAAACTATGCTTTTAGTTGCATATCAGCTTAAAATTGTTATATATTTCTTCTCTATTGACGTTTTGCAGTTGTAAAACTTCTGTATGTGGAAATGTGTCCTGCCTTGAAGTCTACTTTTTTCTGATGTTAGTATAGAAACAGTGCACTTTTTTTCAGTTAGATTTTATGCAGTTTATTCCACTATTTTATTTTCACGTTTTATCCTCATATTTAAGATGTTCATCTTGTAAGGTTCATGCCATTGAGCTCTGTTTTCATTTGGCACTCTGAAGATGTCATTCCTCTTCTTGCTTTCAGTCCTTTTAAGAAATTGGTTGTCAGCATTGTTGTTACTTCCTTGAATGCAATATGTCCTTAGGTTTTCTCTGTCTTTTGGGTTTATGCTGTACCATTTCTATTTATCCTTTTTGAAAATTTATCCTCTTAAAATTTTATTCTTCATGAAATTTGTAACTCCCTATGAATATACAGCTTAATGTCTTTCAGGAATTTTGGAAAAATTTCAGCCATATCTCTTCAAATATTTTGCCTAGTCTCTTTCTTTTATCTTTCTGGAATTATAGTTAAATTAAAAGTATGTTGGAGCTACACACTGTGCCTTTTAAATGTATTTTGTGCTATTTTCTGCATTGTCCAAACTTTTATCTCTCTCTGCTTTTGTTTGCATATTCTCTTCTAATCTTACTTCCCATTTATGAATCCTCTATTCATATGTGTCTACTTTGCTGTTAAAACCAATGATTGAGTTCTTAATTTCAGTTACTATATATTTTAGTTTTCAAATTTCTTTTATTCAATTTATTATCCATCTTGATCTTTAATTATTTGAACACACTAGGTTTATTTTAAAATGCTTGTTTTTTCATAGTCTGGATCATCTATACCTGTTTCTATTACCATTGCTTTTCACTTAGGCCTTGTATTCTCCTATGCTTTGTTGTTTTTGTTTTTGTGCCAGATTTTATATTTCAAAAGCTGTGGAGATAATTCAAGGATTTTATGATGTTTTCTTCTTTAAGAGGATTTTGTTTTGTTTCTAGCTACCAGCTAGGCTTGGGGAAAAATAAATCCCAGATAATCTAATCTAATCAAGAAATTAGATGATTAAGGTTGGCTCGAGGTTCTCTGAGAACTACTCTATAGTAGTAGAAATATTTACCATGATTCCAAGAGTAAAGCCCTTTGTGGTCTCAAATGAGAGCCTGTTTGTTTACAAAAGCCTCTTCTTGATAGACCCACAATTTCATTTGTTGTTGCCCAGGGTAAAGCATCTGTGGAAGTTCCACTTAGCTTTTCAGCCTTTCATTTGTGGCTTTTAGAATTGGGCCATATCTTCAGAAAAAGAAGCAGTGAAATGCAGGGTTTTAGCTCTCTAGTTTCTCTTCTCTTCAAAATTTTGGACCTACAAATCCTCGATTCCTTGTTAGATCTCTGATACTTTTAAACACATACATTTTATATTTTTCTAGCTCTTCCAATTGTTCTTATTGGAAGATTTGATGCAGAACAACCCATTCTTACTTTTCCAGATGACAAATATTATCTCTCTATTTAATTTTCTAGTTTGGAATGGATGTGGCTTGTAGAGAATTTACTGGGTATTATTACGTATTTTTAGGCAATGTCTATACCAGTTAATATTTTAAGTGTATTATTCTTATTGGGGCACATAAATTCAGCCTCTGGGCTGCAGTAGACATCATCTTTCTAGAAAATCCCTTCACTTCATTCAGTTACACAGAAAGCTTTAGCAGTTCTTTGCATTCAGCTGGAAGGGGGACATAGAGAACTATACCTATGCATATATTAGTTCTCCAGCTCTGAGTCATAATTCAGTTCACAGGAACCCTGATCATATCAGATAGTTCTCTTAAATTAATAATAACTACTATATCCTTTGCCATTCACTGGTAAGAGAGGAAAAGTGCTTAGATCTATTCTTTAAGTCTTACAAATAATACACGTAACATTTGGGCTTACTGGTTTTCTTCCATTTATTAGGTAAGCTGAAAACTTCCAACTTTTGATGTGGCTTAGTACATAATAAAGATCTTCAGATGGTTCATACAGGTATTTAATGACTCTTTACCTAAGACCCTTATGACCTAGAAAATTCAATATTAAACTAAATATGTGTGGAGATGAACATCCTCAGTGGAACCCATAGTAAGGTTTGATGTACAGGCAGGCTCTTGTTGAAAACTAATTCCTTTCCTGTAGAAACAGTTACCAGTTGATATTGAACTAAAATTAAGGGAATAAATATCATTATGATTCCACCTGACATAGATTCAGACAGTTCTCAACAACCTCCACTCCAATAGAGAACTACAGGTCTGTGATCACTTGTCTTTTCAAGAATTGAAATATCTACCATGTCTGCTCAGGTAAGGGAAACATAAGAAAAAGTTAACAAATGGGACTATATGAGCCTAAAAAGCTTCTGCAAAGCAAAGGAAACCATGAAGAAAATGAAAAGACAACCCACCAACTGGGAGAAAATATTTGCAAATCATTTATCAGACAAGAGGTTGATCTCCAAAGTAGATAAAGAACTCACACAACTCAACAACAACAAAAAGCAAACAACCGGATCAAAAAATGGGCAGAGGATATGAATAGACATTTTTCCAAGGAAGATATAGAGATGGCCAACAAGCACATGAAAAGATGTTCATCATGACTAATTAGTGGGGAAATGCAAGTCAAAACTACAATGAGATATCACCTTACACCAGTCAGAATGGTTATAATTACCAAGAAAAAAAATCAGCAAATGTTGGAGAGGATGTGGAGCACCACGCTGCTAGTGGGAATGCAAACTTGTGCAACCAGTATGGAAAACAGTATGGAGATTCTTCAAAAAACTAAAAATAGAAATACCATATGACCCAGCTATCCTGCTACTGGGTATCTACACATTAAGGTGAAATCAACAATCCAAAGTAACATATACACCCCTATGTTCATTGCGTCACTATTCACAATAGCCAAGACATAGAAACAATGTAAGTGCTCATCGACTGATGATTGGATAAAGATGTGATATATATATATATACAATGGAACTGTACTCAGCCATAGAAAAAGACAAATTCATCCCATTTGCAACAACGTGGACGGACCTGGAGGATATTATGCTAAGCAAAATAAGCCAGACTGAGAAAGACAAACACCAGATGATTTCAGTCATATGTGGAATATAAGCAAATACATGGACAAAGAAAACAGTTCAGTAGTTACCAGGGAAAGGGGGGTGGGGCGGTAGGCGCAAGGGCTGAAATGGAGCACTTGTGTGGTGAAAGACAAAAATAATGTACAACTGAAATTTCGCAATGATGTAAACTATTATGAATCTCAATAAAAAACAATTAGGAAGGAAAAAGAAAAATGGGAAAAATATTTTAAAATATACTACATGAATCTGAGTTTGTTTTAATTATGGAAAACTCATTCTTGGGTAAACTAACTTTATTTGATATGCAAATACAAGCCTTAATAATCTGAGGAAAAATGAGTACAGGTCTTAGGGAAGAATTCAGGTCTTTGATGGATTATTCATGAAAAGGCAAAAAATTACGTTTGAAGATTAGTTTTTCCATGTGTAATAGTTTCAGAACAGAAGTGCCACCACCTTCTCCTAAAATAAATTTATTTTCAGAAATTAAAAAAAAAGAATTCAAATATCAGCTTCAATTACTTCTCAGTCTTAGTGCTTTCTCCCTCTGAGCCTCAGGGCCCCTTGAGCAAAGGTTATAACAGCTGCAGTAAGGAGCTCTTTTGTTGTGGATGTGAATCACAAGGAAACTTGAAACTGATTTTCCTTTCATTTTGGCTGAAATACTTGCCTTGCCTAAATATTTCCTAACATGAAGCTCTTAATTTGTTATTTACTTTGTTTAACATTTTTTTCTTTTCACATTATTGGCTTTTCACATATTTGGCTGTTTACTACTCTTTGTTGGCAAGAGCCAAATCTTTTTTTCTCTATGGATTATTCTAGGGGAGAACACTGTCCAGAAGAGGTTACTTTACTTGAATTTGTTCCACATATTCTAATAAACTAATCTATAGTGACCTTACATCATCTTTCATTTAAAACAGCATGATGTAAAAACCGTAGGCTGAGTCCATGCAAATAAATGGAAGAATTATTTTCCTTATGGAGTGGCCCAAGAGATTTCCAGGATGGAGTCTATCTTCAACTCATGTCTGGTCCTCTAGATGTTTTCATGTTATATTTTCCTGTTCATAGATATCCTTCATTGCTTGTAGAAATTTATTAAATTTCTCAATTTTCTTGGAGGAAGTTGGATAGATGTAGAGACATGCTTTTAATTAGGGAGGAAGCAGCCTTAGGGATGAGCTATTTGAATGATTGAAAGTCTAAAGAGTTCTGCTATTACCAGGAGGAATGCTCTCATTGGTTATTCTAGGAAGTTAAATCCCAGTATTTGTCTTGTTAGGCACCTGGATATATTAATGGTTAGAGACATGAATGTCATCCTAAATCCTCAAAGTAAAGTACTTTTTCGTTGCCTCACTGTAATTGACTGAGGAGAAACATTCAAATAATCAATGTCAGTGTTTAAAAATTTGGGGGCAGTTTGTTTTGGCAAGGAAGGGGCTTGGCCAAGTTAATCTCCACTAATTACATCACTTTTTACATAGTCTGAGAACAGAGCAGCTTTGTTTATCTTTGAAGAAATTTTCCCAGCAGGTGAGAATGTTCAATTATCTTTGCACAGTAAATGTTTATGTTGTATTTAAAACTGTCTTTATATTCTAGGCATCCACACCCAATACTTCCACGTTTATCTAAAAGATTGAGGTAATGGGGAACCTGAGTGGAAGTATGGAAAGTGCGGCCACCTGAAGTTATTTCTAGATCCACTGATCAGTCATACGTTACTGTGTGTTCTGTGTTCACACATAGGTATATGAAGGTCTATGTTACCCTCAGTGAAGGAAGCACTGATTTTAGAGATCAAGGAAAAAACCAAGAGGTGAGTTCTTGAAAAATCAACAGGGGATACTCATTGAAAAGTCATATGTTTAAAGATAGCTAATTCTTAAATATCATATATTTTCATTGGACGAAGTCTGAATTGAGTAAAGTAAGCTAGGAACACACAGAAATAAACCAGAATATACAAAGTGTATTTGCTTTTAGTATTACAGCCTGACAGATGTTTGTTGTCCGTTTCGCCAAATAACAAAGAGAAACGTGCAATGCATTACAAGTACACTCATGAATTAATAATCTTGGTTCACGGGCTATTATATTTTATGTGATATGTTAATATTTATAATTACTTTTACATGTTTAGAGAATTTAAAATCATATGTCATACCAAACGTGTTAAAATATAAAGCAATGAAAAACTATTTTGTTCTGGGAGCTTGATGAGGGCTTTTATGTGTGAATCTTTTAGAACTATCACAGCAACCACGTTTGTACACATTCATAAAGAAACCCATACTCAGGGAAGTGTCTTGCTTGCTGTCACTTAGAGGCATAAAATTGTAAAATTGTAAAGGACTGTAGTATTTTTCTACCTATAGTATTTTAATGTCTTTTTAAAAAATCATATTCTTAAGAAACTACGTTAAATGATAGTTACAAAATAAAGAAGTGTTAACTTACTGGTTTAATTTGAAAACCTAGTAATACTATCTTTTGGTTTTTATAGTATCAAATCTTTGATGACTTAAACTACGGAGAATACGTTATATACCTAATTTTCACATATAAATAATTTAACTGGTAGTAGAAGATTCATCCTGGTGAAATCCAATATTGATGATTAATGAGAGTAAGAGCACTAGATTCTGCAGAAAGTAAGGAGTGAAAAAAAGTAATTGGATATAGATGACCTTTTACTCTTATGTTCTTCAACAGGTGAGCCTTTAACAACCTACAGCTTCCACAACAACAGAACTTCTGAATCAAGTGGGAGCAGTGATGTGAGTGAGTGTGTGGAATGTTCACCACAGGGGGCTTCTAAAGAAGGGGGCAGTGATGTGAATGAGTGTGTGGAATGTTCCCCACAGCGGATTTTTAAAGAAAACTCAGACTTTCCTGCATCTATCCTCCCCGCCTGCCAAATCTGTGTGAATGGAATCAACTTGTCTACATCTGAGGTTTAATAATTGTGTAAAGTTTTTCGAGCAGTGAATAATCTGCAAATTTGGGTTTGTGTCTGTAATTATACAATTCTTCTCTCTTGTTTAATTCTGTCCTTACCATCAGATGTAAGGTCTCTGAGAAATGAATGCTTCCTTTCCTTTTGAATTTTCTTTTCTTTTTTTACTAGGATGTGCTCTGTGTTTATTTGCTATGGCTTCCCAAGGAGCCTCCTGGGTAACCCCTGGAAGCCTCAGGGAATTGGGCTTCCAGCTCTTGTTCACTAAAGGAAATGTTTTTGAAGATTTTTTTAAAGAATATGACTTCACTTCATTATCACATTAATATTCTTATTGGGTGAACATTCATTTCTCAAATATAATTTCTTCTTACTGATTTGATCCTTGTTTTCTTTCATTTTCTACTTTTTTTCTAGTATTATGCTTGCTTCTAGCTAAAATACATTCCATCATAGGCAAATATTACTAGTCATATATACTAAAATAGATAATTCCTAAATATACCTTCTTATCTTATACCCAAATTGGGGTTCATGAATTCTAGCTATGATATTCTTTTTATCCTGGACTATGTCTATAATTCTTATCAAATTGACAAAGATCCAGATGGCTTGTTCTGATGCAGTGTTCATAGTGAGGCACTCAAGAACATTAATAATAGCTGTCATTCATTGAGGCTTTATCAGGTGCCAGGCACTTACCAGGTTTTAGGGACTTTATATATAATAAAACAACCACCCCAATAGGTAGGCACGATTGGTATCCCCATTTCAAAAATGATGAAATTGAAGCATAGAGAGGTTTATTAAGTTGCCCAGTGTCACCTAGATAGTAGGTGGCAAAGCTGAGATTCCAACACAGACAGAGCAGCTCCAGAGTCCACATTACTCATCACTGTGCTGTCTTCTCTCTCCAAAGATCTTTTGGATCTTAAATAGGTACACACTGAATGAGAAACTTGTAGTCACTACTTGGTCTCTGTGGTTATCAAATCCCGTTACCACTGGCTAGCTTTTTTCAAGTAATGGTGATAAGCTTGAAAAGTTTTATTTAGTTATAAAAATATGAAGAAAAAAATTGTCAGCAGAGTAGAATAAGGTGGAGCTGCACTAATAGTACCATAGACAGTTGGACTGGAAAGGATTTGGGGCCATCTAGTTTAAACCCTTTGTTTTCCAAAGAGCAAACTGAGCAGGATTGTAATTACATTTTGAAAATGACTCAAACCCATGGCTTTTTATACTGAACTTGGACTTTTCCCTTGAGTACGCTGCTTTTTCAAATCTGAGCACTGAAGTTCAGTTTTTGAGTTCTCTCAGTACCTAAGAAGCATTGCAAATAAAACTATGTCGCATTGTCCTCTACCTCTCTTTCCAGTGCCTGTTTTCTCTGACCTCACTACCTTTCTCATCCCAAGAATTTTGAAAAAAAAAAGCTAGATGTTAATGCAATAGTTGGTGATAGTCATGAGGCATTTCAGTTCAGTTCAAAAATATTTGCTGAAAATTTAGGTAGTGTTGTGTGCATTAAGATTTGTGGGAAGGCAAAGATTAAGTGGAGAGAATTACTACTCCTTAAAAAGCTGACAGAAAGTCAGTCAGAACAAGTAGTGGCTACAGGGAATAATACTTAAATAATTTTGTAGTTATTTGATACAGTTCAAAGTCTAGTTTCTTTAAATTTAATGAGAGATTCATGAAGACTGAATGTCCTTTGAGACATAAAGGACTGTACATCTAATAGTGGAATATCATAGTATCAAGTGAGTTGTTCCAGAAGAGACATTGTCTTTGGTGCTACGTAGATCATATTGTCAAGGTACTTACTACAAATACTACCAACTCAAAGGTCTGAATCCATGCCAATTTATTTAGAGTTTATCACCACCACCAGTGAGTAAGTTTCTGGAGAATAGGAGCCCTTTCCCTGTTCATCATTGCAGACTTCTGTGCCAAAAACGGACACAATTTAAATGTCTTTATTAAATGTAGGACTTGACTATTGGCCTTTGATTACGTTCTCCACAGAGGAGAAGATCCACTAGGACTTTGAGATAGAATCTGTTACTTGTAATCCAGGCAAATTCATCTGAGGAGAAGTAGAATTGTCAAAGGAAGATGTAATGGGCTCTTTGGTAGAAGACCTCAATAGATATTTACTAAATGTTTATTGAGTGTAAACCGCTGTGGAAGACATAATGATGAAGATGTGTCTATAACATAATAAACGTATTCACTGTCATGTTCACAATTTCATTTCAGGTCCTGTTCTGAGCTCTCATCCCTGAAACAGGCCTTATAGAAGAGTAAATGGGACATAGTAACAATGTGACAGAATTTGTCCTCCTGGGCCTCACTCAGGATCCTGAGGGGCAAAAGGCATTATTTTTCATGTTTTTACTCATTTACATTGTGACAATGGTGGGCAACTTGATCATTGTGTTGACTGTTTTTGCCAGCCCCTCTCTGGGCTCCCCAATGTACTACTTCCTTGTCTATCTATCACTCATGGATGCAGTTTATTCCACTGTCATTTCACCCAAATTGATTATAGACTTACTCTGTGATAAAAAGACAATCTCCTTCCCAGCTTGCATGGGACAGCTATTTCTAGAACACTTATTTGCTGGTTCTGAGGTCTTCATTCTGGTGGCAATGGCCTATGATCGCTATGTGGCCATCTGTAAGCCGCTGTACTACTTGACTATCATGAATCAACAGGTTTGCATCCTGCTGGTAGTGGTGGCCTGGGTTGGAGGTTTTGTGCACTCTATGGTTCAACTTCTCTTTGTGTACAACCTCCCCTTTTGTGGACCCAATGTCATTGATCACTTCATGTGTGACATGTACCCATTATTGGAACTTGCCTGCACTGACACTTACGTGGTAGGCTTCACTGTGGTTGCCAATGGTGGAGCAATCTGTATGGTCATCTTTATCCTTCTACTAATCTCCTATGGAGTCATTCTGAATTCCCTTAAAGCTCACAGTCAGGAAGGGAGGCGCAAAGCCCTGTCTACCTGCATTTCCCACATCATGGTGGTTGTCCTCTTTTTTGTTCCCTGTATTTTCATGTATGTTAGACCTGTTTCCAACTTTCCCATTGATAAATCCATAACTGTGGTTTGTACAGTTATCACTCCCATGTTGAATCCTTTAATATACACCTTGAGAAATTCAGAGATGAAAAATGCCATGGAAAAACTCTGGTTTAAAAAGTTAACCTTAGGTAGAATAAGAATGTGTCACCCACACTGAACACATTTGTTACTAGTTCTAAAGCAACAAACAGGCAGTAAATTCTGACAATGGATGGTAGTGAATTCAATGGATTCTCTAGGCATGCTTTTCTTTGTTTATACTAGAGCACTAATAGTCCTTTGAGGTTAGAACTAATCTAATAGAGAAATTCTAGAGGAGGAATAAAAGGCCCAGATATTTGTCCTATCACAAGGAAAAATAAAAAAAAGAAACTAATTTCACCCTATAACTTTATTTTTCTCAGTTTGTATTCAAATGGGACTTTAAAAGAAAGAGTTATTTATTTTCTAAAGTGAAAAACGAGCTACCTTTGAAAGTTTACTGTCACTCAAAGTAATGAGAAAGTATTTGGCTGATACTTAGAACAAATTTCTGTGGGTGACATTCACGACTATGAGCTTTGCTGTGATGTGGGATTCTTGGCTAGAGACAATGTTGAATAGGATTTAATGGGAATGAATAAAAAGAGTTTTGTGAGTCCATGTACAGGAGTACTATAAACAGAATGTATCTATTCTTTTTTTGGAGGTGGGGAAGATTAGCCCTGAGCTAACATCTGCTGCCAATCCTCCTCTTTTTTGCTGAGGAAGGCTGGCCCTGAGCTAACATCCGTGCCCATCTTCCTTCACTTTATATGTGGGAGGCCTACCACAGCATGATCTGCCAAGCGGTGCCATGTCTGCGCCCGCGATCCCAACCGGCGAACCCTGGGCGGCCGAAGCGGAACTTGCGAACTTAACTGCTGTGCCACTGGGCCGGCCCGAGAATTTATCTATTCTTGTGAAGACAAATAAGTGACTCTTTCATGATTAACTGGGTCTGATACAATAAACCTAACATCAGATACCTGACTGGTGCTTTATCGAGTTCTCTGCAATGGCCTGTATTCATTAATGATATGTTGAGCGTTATGCTACAGAGGTTGCCAGAAAAGCATTGGTGAAGACAAATACATATTATTAAGCCCATGCATGATATTAGACTGCCATTAGATCCAATTTTTACATTGACCCATTTAGCAAGCTGTGAGAGCTTGGAAAGAACTTGACTGTCATTCACAGATGGGTCATCCTGTCAACTTGCTCATCAAGAGTCTTCTCCTTGATGTCTGGTGGGCATTTACATGGAACAAATAGATTTTCATATCATGTTCATTCTAAAAGGTCCATGCACTGCCTTATTATCTACCATACCCTTGCTTTTAATCTTTTTCTTTCTAAGTTCTTGACCAGATAGCCAAGCCATGAATGAGGTAGGTCTATGCCTCAGATTATCTCTTAGCAAAGTTTGTTACCAGATATGCCTCCTGAAAAAATGCCTACTGAGACTACTTCCTTCACTACTCCCTTTCATCACCACCTTGTAGGACTATATGCAATAATAATATTTTTCCTGAAGTCAATGCACTGTGTAAAACCATACATCTAAGTGATTTTTTTTGCCTTAAAAAAAATCTAACTCTCTTAGGTGACCTTTTATGATGCCCTAGGTGTGAATGAGAGAGAAATGATGAAGCAAAAGGAGAAGTTAATTAGGAACGTTAAAAATAGATTATCAAGTGTTAATCTTTAAAAATACTATTTTTTAAAGCAGTTTTAATATCACAGCAAAATTGAGTAGAATATATAGAATTCCCTGTATCCCTGTCCCAAAATAAGTGTGACCTCCTCCATTATTGACATCCTACAACACAGTGGCATACTTATTACATTTGATGGATCTACACTGAAACATCATCATTATCTAAAGTACATAGTTTGCGTTAGGATTCGCCCTTGATATTGTACTTTCTGTAGGTCTGAAAAAATGCACAGTGACAGGAATCCACCATCGTACTATTGTACAGACTAGTTTAACTGCCCTAAAAACCTTCTGTACTCTACCTGTTCATTCCTCCCTCCTGATTAACCCCTAATAAACACTGATCTTTCTATTGTCTCTGTGGCTTTGCCTTTTCCAAAATGTCATATAGTTGGAATCATACAGAATGTAGTCTTTTTGGATTGACTTCTTTCACTAAGTAATATACATGTAAGTTTCTTCCATGTCTTGTCATTTCTCTTTAGTGTTGAATAATGTTACCTTGTCTGGATATGCCACAGTTTATTTGTCCATTCTTCTACTGAAGGATAGCTTGGTTGTTTTGGCAATAATTGTGGGGTTTGGCAATTAAGAGTAAAGCTACTATAAACATCCATGTAAAACTTCTTTGTGGATGAAAGTTTTCAACTTCTTTGGATAAATATTAAAGAAAATGATTTCAGGATAATTTGGTAAGAGTATGTTTAGTTTTGTAGGAGACTGCCAAAATGTCTTCCAAAGTGGCTTCAGCATTTTGAATTCCTACCAGCAATGAATGAAGAGTTCTTTTTGCTGTACATTCTTGCCAGCATTTGGTGTTACCAGTGTTTTGTATTTTGGCCCTTCTAATAGGTGCGTAGTGGTAACTCATTGTTAATTTAATTTGCAATTGCCTGATGGTGCACAATATTTAACATCTTTTCAACTTGCCATCTGTATATCTTCTTTGGTGAGTTTTCTGCTAAGGCTTTTCCTCTTTTTTTGGTAAGGTTATTTGTTTCCTTATTATTGAGTTTTAAGAGTTCTTTGTATATTTTGGGTAACAGTCTATTATTATATCTTGCAAATATTTCTTGCAGTAGGTAGCTTGTATTTTCAATCTCTTGCATTGACTTTTGCAAAGTACAAGATTTTAATTTTAATAAAGTCTAGTTTATCAATATTTTCTTTCATGTATCCCACCTTTGGTGTTGTAACTAAGTCATCACCATTCTCAAGATCATCTAGATTTTCTCTTATGTTTTCTTTTAAGGGTTTTATAGTTTTGCCTTTTACATTTAGATATATGATCCATTTTGAGTTAATTTTTCTGAAAAATGTAAGGTCTGTATGGATTTATTTTTTGCATATGTGTGTCTGGTTGTTCCATACCATTTGTTGAAAAGACTATTTTTCCTCCATCGTATTGTCTTTGTGTCTTTGTTGAAGATCAGACAACTATATTTATATGGGTCTATTTCTGGGCTCTCTGTTCCATTCCATGGATCTGTTTAGTACATTTTTTTTGTCACGACTATATTGTCTTCTTTTCTGTATATTTACAGAAAATTTTGTATATAATATAAAACTTATATTATATATAAATTATATAGTAAATTTTTAAGTCCGGTGGTATTAGTCCTCCAGCTTTGTTTTCCTTCAATATTGAATTGACTATTCTGAGTTTTTTGCTTCTCCATATAAACTTTAGAATCATTTGGGTGATATCAACAAAAGAACTTGATGGAATATTGATTGGGATTGCATTAAATTTATTGATCAAGTTGGGAAGAACTGATATCTTGACAACACTGAGACTTCCCATTCATGAACGTGGAATATTTCTCTGTTTATCGAGTTCCTCCTTGATATCTTTCATTAGAGCTTTGTAGTTTTCCCCATACAAATCTTGCATATATTTTGTTAGCTTTATACCTAAGTATTTCACTTTAGAGGGAGGTGCTAATGTATATAGTAATGTGTTTTAATTTCAAATTCCATTTATTCGTTGCTGCTATATAGGATTGACTTTTGTATATTAAGCTTGCATCCTCCAACCTGGCTATAATCTCTTATTAGTTCCAGAAGTTTTTAAAAATCAGTTCTTTTGGATTTTCTGTATAGATGCTCATGCCGTCTGTGAACAAAGACAGTTTTATTTCTTCCTTCTCACCTGTATATCTTTTATTTCCTTTTCTTGTCTTATTGCATTGACTATGATTTGCAGTACAATTTAGAAAAGCAGTGGTTGGAGGCGATATCCTTGTCTTGTTCCTGATCTTAGCAGGTAAGCTTTGAGTTTCTTACATTAAAAATGATATTAGCTGCAGGGTATTTTGTAGATATTCTTTATCAGATTGAAGAAGTTCTCCTCTATTCCTATTTTCACAAGAATTTTTATCACGAATGGGTGCTGAATTTTGTCAGATGCTTTTTCTTCATCTATTGATATGATCATGTGATTTTTCTTCCTTAGTCTGTTGATGTGATGGAGTACATTAATTGATTTAAAATGTTGAACCAGCCTTGCATACCTGGGATAAATCCCACTTGGTCAAGATGTATAAGTGATTTTATACATTGTTGGTTTTGATTTGCTAATATTTTCTTGAGGATTTTTACATTTATGTTCATGAGAGACACTAGTCTGTAGTTTTTTTCTTACAATATCATTGTCTGGTTTTGGTATCAGAGCAATGCTAAACCCATAGAAGAATGATCTTAGACGAGTTGTTGATTTTTCACTTTGTTCAACTTTTTACTTGTTATTAGGTTGGAGTGGCAGCTTTTAAGATCCTTATGTGCCAGACCAACTAATACTGGAATTTGAGTCAATGCTCAAGCAAATTACTTGTGCCTTCTACACCTGTTTGGGCCTAGATATATATATATAGATAGATAGATAGATAGATAGATTTATAGATATATATGTATCTCTACATATCTATATATATGTCTACATATATATATATAATTTCTATTTTAAAATAGTAAGCAGTTTTATTTACGTGTTTTCACAATTTGTTGGATAAAATAACATCTCCTTAACAATGGACATTTTGTTCTCATTTTCTCTTGGAATCCCACGGTTGAAGTTTGTCTATATCAAAGCCTGTTAGCAAGCCTTGAATTACTTTGTCAAGGAGAATTTTTGACAAACGAAGAGTGTACTGAGTCATTAAAAATCCTAATTGTCTGCACTGTGAGTCTCCTTTGGAGGCTTACCAGACACCCATATTATATCACTTTATTTCGTAAAAACTTTCCAGCATGATTCATCTGCATGGTTATAAGGCCCATTTCTCAGGGTAACTTTTAGTACACGAGTACCTTCTGCAGACTCTTCTCCTGTTCTGAACTAACTCAAAATTTTCAACTTTTTAGGCAACTCTATAAACAAAGGCACATATCTAATATGTTGTATGCTGTTTTCCAAATTGGAAAAGTCAAGGGAGTCACTCCCAGAATGGTGGAATAATGGCCTATGAAAATTCATTCCTTCACAAAGACAATGAAAGTACTGGTAAAAATCATCAAGATAAAATTTTTGGAAATCTGAAAATTAATAAAAGGCTTTCAACAATCCAGAGGTTATTTAAGGAAAAAAAATAGCTGAATCCTGATAACAGTGAATTTTGCAGCAGTATAACTTTCCCTATTAAATAACCCTCTCCCCAAGAACATAGTGTCTTGCAATCATGATGCTCATGAAAACCAGCAGTCTGACACACATTGGAGGGGGCTGAACAGGTTTAGAGCTCCTTCAGACTTCACTCTCAGAGAATTATTTTATTCATCTTTAAGCATCCTATATCTCCCATCTGCAGGGCTTGTCTTTATCTACTCTGTCTCAGAGCTCACTCTGTGAGGACATTTTCTCTGAGACATTTACTTAATAAAAATTCAGTGAACAACATTTAACTTCCTAGCTCTTTGAGGTGACAATAATAAGTGGGAAAAACATGAAACTGCCCAAAAAACTTAACGGAAAAATCTGTGGAATGAGATATGCATAGGGGAATTTGAAAAGCTGAGATATATCCCTGGGAATCTAGAAGGCCATGTGCATGCCCAAGTCTGGATGAATTTTCAGGAATTACCTAAGAAAGCTCTACTATTTAATGCCAACTAACCCTGAGGCTCTGCACAAGGGAGGAGAAGGGTAAAGTATAGTTGTAAACTTCTTGCTGGACCATTGAATCCGTGCCCCAATGCACACACATAACGCCTCACAAAGGCTGGGAAACTGATCACTTTAACACATTTAAGGAAATTTCCATCCAATATTAGCTGACCACTAAACTAATTGAGGAAAAACTTCGGGGGTCACTCATGATGAAGAATGTGGCTGTTAAAATTAGTTTTAGCAGGAAAACCAATGAAAGAACAAGTTGCAACAATAACAAATATGATGAACTACAAGAAATCCTGAGTGGTACTGGTGGGGTAAATATGATTTCCAGATTTGCCACATTATATCATTTAAATTTCCAGTTTTCACTAAAAAAAAATTAAGACATACAAAGAAACAGGAATGTATGTCTCATACAAAGGAAGAGAAACACTGTCAATACATAATGTCCCTAAGGTAGCCTAGATGGTGGACTTACTAGACAAAGACTTTAAATTAATGATTTTAAAATATTCAAAGAACTAAAAGAAACCATGTCTAAAGATCTAAACGAAAGCTATAGAACAATGCCTCAACAACTAAATGATTTATATCAATAAATGGATGGAAATTTTAAAAAAGAACAAAAAGAAATTCTAGAGTTGAAAGCATAATAATTGAAATGAAAAATATACTAAAGTAGCTCAATAGTAGATTTGAGGAAGTAGAAAAAAACAATCAATGAAGTTGAAGACAGGTCATTGAGATTATCCAGTCTGAGGGACAGAAAGAAAAAAAGAATGCAGAAAAATGAACAGTCTCTCAGAGACCTGTGGGACAACGCCAAGCATACCAACATACATATATGATTGTCCAAAAATAAGAGGAGACAGAGCTATGCATAAAAGAATATTTGAAAAAATAATAACGAAACTTTCAAAATTTGATGCAAAACATCTACACTTTGCAGAATCTCAATAAAGGCTAACTGGGATGAACTTAAAGACGTGCACACCAAGATACCTCATAATCAAACTGTGAAGGGCCAAGAAAAAAAGAGAATCTGGAAAATAGCAAGAAGCAAGCAATACAAGGTCTCCTCAGTAAGATTCACAGTAAGTATCTCACTGAAAACCATGGGTCTGTGAAGACACTGGGGTAACATATTCAGTGTGATGAAAAAACACTGTAAATCCGGAATTATATATCATGCAAAACTATCGTTCAAAAATGAACAAAAATATTCCCAGATAAACTTGCCCTATAACAGATACTAAAGGCAGTGCTTCAAGCTGAAATGAAAGCTCTCTAGATAGTATCTTGAATCCACTTGAAGAAACAAAGAGTGTTGGTAAAAAAATAACATAGGAAAACATAAAAGACAATATAAATATTCATACATTTGCTTTTAGTTCTTTTATTGTCTGATTTAAAAGACAACAGCATAAATAACAAGTCAAAATCTATGTGAATGCCCTTGAAAACATAGGAAGATAAAATTTGTATGACAATAACAGTACAAAGGAGTGAGGAAGGGAATGGAGCTATATACAAGCAAGCATTTTATTTATTGAGGTATCATTCACATATCATAAAATTCAACATTTTACAGCAAAAACTTCAGTGGTTCCTAATGTGTTTATAAAAGGTGTTTAGTGTGTTACTACTGTGTAGTTCCAGAACCTTTTCTTCATTCCGAAAAGCAACCCATGTCAGAGGATTCTGGGAAAATGGTGGAGTAGGATGCACCAGAAATCCGCCTCCCCACCTGGACGATAATTTCACTGGCAGAATCTGTCTGATATAACACATTCTAGAACTCTGGAGTCTATTGAAGGCTTGCAACTTCCAGGGCAAAGCTTGGATGGTAAATTGCAGTTAATGTCAGTCGACTTCAGCTTTTGGCACAGTACGGCTCCTCATCCCCACCCTCCTCAGCCCTGTGGCAGGCAGCTGTGTCTGTGTTCCTGGAGCAGCTTGCACACAGCTTTTGGGAGCCAGAGTGGGCTAAAATGACCCCACCCTCCAAGTATCAGAATCTGTGCTCTGATCCCTGATTACTATTTCTGATCAGACAAACTATTAGTATTATCAGTATTGTTATTATTATTATTAGTTCAGGCAAAGAGGTGGTGGCCATTGTTGCTGCCCCTCATCCCATTGTTACAAGTGCCTCTCTCTCTGGTTGAAGTGAATTCCAGGATGTTTAAAGGGGGTGACACCTTTTTCTCTCCATTTTTATTTTCCCCTTTTAGGAGCCAGATATCAAAGAATAGGACATTCAAAAGCAACTGCATATACTAGAGAAATTACAAAGTCGCGATGTTTGCCCAGGGGAAGGACCAGGCTCAGAAAATACCTGGGAAGAACTTAAGTTTCGTTCAGGTAGATCAACTGGTCTCCTCCAATAGCTAAAATACATATTTAAGTCAATTATATCACAGTAAAGCCCCGGAATCTGCCTACATTTAATTAAACTCTGGATACACATTTTTTTTTTGCATGCAATATACGTATAACATTTGGGGAACATATTATTTTGTTTTACATAATAAAAGCCTTTCTGATTTTTTGTAACTATGCATTCTTGACCTAAGTGAGAAGTCAAAGATGATTTCTCTGTTTATAACTGCTCTATAGTAGTTCTGGTGATCAAATACTGTATTTAAAATATCATATTTTTAAGGCTCTGGCATTACATGCTCCTTGTTAGAAGTCAATACACAACATAGTTTCTAAGGCATAAAATACGCCTTCACCATTTTCTCATTTTATAATTGGATTCATTTGGTGTGCCTAGCAATGTTAATGCCTCACTTATTTAACGCATGTTGAGTAAATGTCAGCCATGAAGTTCTATTTACTTTTCAGTGAAGGAAATAAAAAGTACTCTAGATACATTAATCAGAAAGAAATACAATACAGTGAATTAAATACTTCAAAATTATCAGAATTGGAGGAGCTGACATCTGGATACTGGAGTGAACACGGATTCACCACCTAAGCTATGATGCAGAAATGAGGAGCTGGACTCGGGATGAAAGATCTCTGCATGTACTTCTCAAAGTCTTTCTATGCCTTGAGTTTATAAAGATAATTCCCTTTAACATTTTTAAAGTTTTTCTTTTCACTTTTATATTTTCAACTCATGTAGGATATAAATTTTCAGGTGTGGTGTGAGGTAGAAATACGTTTTCATTTCTTATTATAGGGATAAATAATTTTCTTAGCACATTTATTGAATAATCATTCTGTTTCCCAGTACCCTGTCATAACACTACTTTCATATATAAAAATCTGTATTTCTATGATTCTATTTCTTAGCTTTCAACTTTGGTCAATAAGTGTATCTATCCATGATCCAATACTACAGTGTCTAAATTATTGCAGTGTTTCAGAGACTACTGCAGCATAAAAAATCACTCCAAAATTTAGTGACTTAAAACACCAACATTCATTTTATTATTTCAGATGTTTTTAGTGGGTCAGAAATTTGATCAGTTCAGCTGGGTACTTCTGACTCATCATCTCGTGGAGTTATAGTAAAAAATTGTCTGAGGCTGAAGTCATCTGAAAAGATTCTTCACTCATGTATATCTGGTACTAGGCTTGAAAGCCTTGAACAATGGGGACTGGAATAGCTGGTACTCTTTGATATCATAAGGGTGGGGCCCTAATTCACTAGAACTGTTGTCCTTAGAAGAGGAAGGGACACCAGTGTTCTCTCTCTTGTGTGCACAGAGAAAAGGCCATGTGAGGACAGAGTGAAAAGGTGGCCATCTATAAGCTAGGAAGAGAGGCCTCACCAGACACCAACCTTGCTGTCACCTTGATCTTAAACTTCTAGCTTCAGTAACTGTGAGAGAATAAATGTCTATTATTTTAACTACCCAGTATTTTGTCATGGCAACCCAAGCCGACTAATGTGATGATGATGATCATTATGATTATGATTGATGATTATGATGATGATGATGATGATAAAAATTAAATCTGGTCTTGGTGAGCAGAGCGCTGAATTGAATCACCAGGTTTCAATTCAGGAAAAGCAGGGCTTTTCATCCAATCACTAGATGTGAATAATTTCCAAATCAAGAGCTTGTTGAATGAGGGAGTCATCAGGTATCATAGAATAAGAACTCTGTGATATCACCACAAATATGTGGTGTAAATCTTGATCTTAACCTTTCTCTGAGGAATCTGAGACCATTTACCAGGGTAACTGCTCTGAGTAAAGAGAAGTACTCAAATCCTTCTGGAGATTACCGGAAATAGGTTCTAAGCTATTGTTTATTTCTGAGTGTTAGAATGCCACTATGGTCCACTAGTCAGAAGGCTGATTGAAGGTGAAATAATGTTGGCCCCAAGAGATCACAGTGGGCGAGTTCTGCCTATATATTAGACTAAATGTATTCCACAAGAGGCATAAGTTTCCATGGTGGGCCCTTGATCACTGGAGTACAGTTATCATGACATGAAGGACTGTGTAGAAGTATTTGGAACTAATCTTCCTTTCCAAAATAGTAAGCAAAATGTGGCACCACATCCTTGGGCTACCAAAAAGATTTGACAGATGCAGAGAACGAGTCTTATCATGTTTCCATTTAATTTACTTGTTTGGTTTGGCACTAAAATGGAGATGGGCTAAATCTGTGCAGAAAATGGAAGCTTAAAACAATTCTGTATTATTAATCTTTATGTTTTGTGATTTACCATTATATGAGAAAATCCTAGAGTAGAGAGTCAAAGGCTGTATTTGGTTATGATCTCTCAGCATCATCATTTCCCAAGGCAGGTCTCACTTGGAGAACAATGAGGTTCATTGAAGTAATTAAATAGATCAATTAGGCAAACAAAGCAATATCTTTTATTTGAATTACTGTGTAACAAGTGAGAATTCCAGTTATTCCGGCTAGGCAAAAGATAAACAGGTTAGGATTTAGGAAACCTAAATTCTTAGCCTTAATCTGTCACCATCTGAATGTGCAACTTTGGGAATGATTCTTTTCTTTCCTGGGTTTCAGTTTCTTGATATGAAGTAAATGGAATGAATTAGATACTCTCCAGTAATCCGTTCAATTCTTGATGCCTAAGGTTTTTTAATTTGTTTATTTATTTATAGATCAAATTATCACCTCCATTTACTTGAATTCTCAGAATATTATCATTAGAATATAATTTGAAATCCAAGATGATTATTCTGCTTAAAGTGAAACATGGTTCAACACTTTCCAGAAACTTCTGATTTTGGAGGGTTCTTAAATCAGGCAGAGAACACTGTGGAATGAAAGAGCAGAAACTGGTTTTTAGTTCTACCACTTGCTAGTTACACCATCCTGGACAAGCGAAATAAACCATTCCAAGCCTTAGCTTTTGTAACTATGAATTGGGAAAAAAGTATTCATCTCACAGGGTTATTGAGATTAAATATGAAAGAGGATTGAAAATAACATGTGCTCAATATATGATACTTCCTTTTAACAGCAAATTTATGGCAGTTTAGAAATGAATAGGCATCGTAATATGTTGTTAACTGACTTAACAAAGTAAATAAATAAGTAATAATAATCTAAATTCTCTTGAGAGGGGAGATACGAGATTCTCAGAGGAAGAAGTGGACATATTTCAAATTCCCAAGTGTTTTTTGAATCCATTTTTTATGCCTCCATGAGTTAGGATGAGAAACAGTCTTTTTAAAGCCTCTGTTGAAAGATGGATTTTAAAGAAGGATCATGCTAACTACTTCAGTAAGTTTTTACATGGGAGGTAATGTGAGGCTAAGGTCAAGATCAAGACTAGGGGCCAGCCTCATTGCCAAGTGGTTAAGTTCGTGCTCTCCTCTTCAATGGCAGCCCAAGGTTTTGTCAGTTTGGATCCTGGGTGTGGACATGGCACTGCTCATCAGGCCTTGAGGCATCCCACATGACACAACCAGAGGCACTCACAAGTAGAATATGCAACTATGTACTGTGGTGGGGTTTGGGGAGAATAAGAAGGAAAAAAAAAGGAAGTTTGGCAACAGTTGTTAGCTCATGTGCCAATCTTTAAAACAAAGAAAAAAGATCAAGACTTGAGGCCAGACAGACTTGAGTTACATCTTCAGGTCTGCTCCTCACTAACTGTATGTCCTGGCGTCCAAGGCTTAACCTTTCCTTATCTCAATTTTCATATCTAGGAAAATAGGAGGAAACAGCAACCACATATAACCCTTTTTAAAAAATATTAAATGATATAATTTATGTAAACTTATTTGCACAATGCCAGCATATATGAAACAGTCCATATTAGTTTTTAATCATTACTTATAATAATAATGGCTAACCTTCATGCAGAACTCTATAATTTACAAAGTAATTCATATCTTTTTATAAATATATATATATATATGTATATACTTTTAAGGAAGATTAGCCCTGAGCTAACATCTGCTGCCAATCCTCCTCTGTTTTGCTGAGGAAGATTGGCCCTGTGCTAATATCCGTGCCCATCTTCCTCTACTTTATATGTGGGAAGCCTGCCACAGCATGGCTTGACAAGTGGCACCCAGATCTGCACCTGGGATCTGAACTGCGAACCCTGGGGCCACCAAAGTAGAATGTGTGAACTTAACCACTGCACTACCGGGCTGGCCCCATTCACACCTTTTAAGATGACAGTAGGCTTACTTTCCTTAGTCCTCAATTATCTCAGAATTTTAATATTTCTGACACCACAGAAATGGAAATAGAGGTGAGAAAAAGCTACTGTAACATTCACAACGGTATTAAAATTTCTTTAAATGTATCTTTTCTAAAATTAGAAAAAGATATAATCATCAAAGAAAAATATAAAATACAGAAAAGTAAAAAAAGAGAAATATATTAATTTCAGCATTACAATAAACCTATAAAATAATACTGTTTTGCCTTACTTTCTGTATTTTCTCACTCATGCTTTTACATAATTGTGCCTATATTTTTCCAAAAAATGTATAACATTTAAAAATACAGTAAATCAGTATATTTCTATCAAGGTGAAAGATTTTCAAGACGTGTCCTTTAATTCCTGAAAGCAGGGGCCAGCCAGGTGGCTGAGTAGTTAGGTTCATGCACTCCACTCTGGTGGCCTGGGGTTTGCCCGTTCAGGTCCTGGGTTCAGACCTGGCACTGCTCATCAAGCCTTGCTGAGGTGGTGCCCCATAGAGAGGAACTAGAAGAACCTACAACTAGGATATGCAACTAGGTACTGGGGGGCTTTGGGGAGAAAAAAAAGAGGAAAATTGGCAACAGATGTTAGCTCAGGCCCAATCTTCCTCAAAAAAAAAAAAAAAGCCTGAAGGCAAAAATGGAAGCCTTATTTAAATGCACTAAAGTGACTTATAGCTCTGGTACCAATAGACTGTTAGTAGACCTTTTCTTCCTTGACTCAAGTAATTTGGTTCCTAATGGAGCTGAGCATTTCTGGGAGAGGTACTGTTGTTTGTTCGACATGTTATTGCATGAGCGAGGTTAATGAAAACACCATGGTTATTGGTGGAAGGTGCTGCTTCTGGTATCACATTTGAAAGCAATTAAACCTAAGGACTTCTCTCTCTCCAAAAATTTAGATGATCTTTTTTGATAAAATATAGGAAATCCTTGGAGTCTTATCACTTCCAAATTCTTAATCCTTTTGCACAAGAAGTAGCAGTCCTTTGCTTTCTGAGGTGATGGGAAACTCAGGTGGTTCTTTCAAGATCAGGCATTTGGAATTCTATTCCCTACTTTAAGTGTTCACTTAATCTTCAGTGCAAAATGTTGAAGTGCCTAACTCAGCAAGCTAGTCACAAGGACGTGATACAGTGCTACAGCATCCTAGGCATCTGCATTTGGTTATATGGCCTCTCTAGAGCCCTCAAGTGAATGTCTCTGACACTTTTTTTATTGTCATAATAGTTTACAACATTGAGATATTCCAGTTGTACATTAATATTTGTCAGACACCATATAAGTGTGCCCCTTCACCCCATGTGCCCATCCTCTGCCCCCTTCCCCCTGGTGACCACTAAATTGTTCTCTTTGTCTTCAAGTCTTTTTATATTCCACATATGAGTGAAATCATTTCTGACACTTTCAATGTTTTCTTTTTTTTCATTAGAATGTTCGCTGTACTTATCATAGACCAGGAGCTCTTTGAGAGCAGGTCGATGTCTCTGCATTTCTTCTTGTAGAAACCATTGCAACCCCTTACACATATTAGGGGCTTAATAAATGGTTATTGAACTAGCATGTGAGTCAATGAAAGTTTGGACAGTAAGAAAATGAATCAATGGATGAGTGAATGAATAATGGATTCTGAGAAATAAGGGAGTGGTTTTCATAAAAGGAACACGTGGATATCTGGTTGTGATAATACTGCAATCATCTCTTACTTGATAACTTCTCCATTAGTTCTCCAGAATATTTAGATGATATCACTGCAACTGCAAGCCAGAGACCAAAGCAACTATGTTTGTGAGAGAGAAGACGCTGAAGTTTTTAAACTAGATTCTCTCTGTTTGGCTCACACAGACAAAAATTTTCTTTCTTGCCTTATCTGATCTATGGTGATACTGCCTGTTAATATATCTTTATTTTTCAGCCTAGGGGCTGAAAAAAGGAGGCTAGTTAGAGTCCTAGCTATATAGCCATCCTAGTTTCTATATTACTACATGCATCACTGATAAGTATCTTCACATTTCCTGCCCTCTTGGCAGCTAAGCCTCTCCTAGAGCCTACTCAGATTATGCTCACCAATCTTTCTTTAGAAGGTACTAAAGTGATACCTTCTGGGATTCTAAGGGAAGAAATATCATTTACTCCTTAAGTGTAGACTATTACAGGTTGAAGGATAACTTTAGGAAAACCAAATCTAGAGGCACGAGAAGGGGATGGCTAGCAGTGGACAAACAGAGATCTCTTTTGTGGCAGAAGGTCGGTGCTGAGCAAAAAGGTAGAAAAAATGAGTTTGAAAGAGAGAGTATCAGTGAATGACAACACTTGTAAGTAAATCTATTTCTGTATGTCAGAATATTAGATTTGACATTCATGTTAAGACTGTAATCATGTGTGACAAACACTGTCTCTGTCTAATGCCAAAATTAATTCTGGTGTGTGTGGGGGGAGATATGTGTGTGTGTGATAAATAGCTTACAGTCACTTTGGTAAAGAAGTAAAAATTCATGCTGGGTGGTTAAAAGATAAGTGATAGACAAACACGTTCTCATTCTTTTTGGTAAGTCACTGCTTTGGATGACATAGATACAGCCTCATAGGAAGAATATGGTAATATTAATAGTTATAGTCAAATGTCATCAATTTGTACAGTCAATTTGTACTCTTCTAAAACTATTCAATAAGAATTGAAATAATTGATATTGCTACCTACTTATGTTGTAGTCTGCTTTGTGCCAATTACTGAGCTAGTAGCTATCTCACTCCCAGACACCATTTAACCCAATTATCTTCAGTAAACAGTAAAGAGTTTCATAAGTTAAATACATTTTATAGAATTATCTTTGCTCTTTATTTCAATGAACGTCGAGGATCACAGCCTACTGATTTACATTGGATGGCTTCTTCACCCTCTCTAAGTCTTAGTTATTTCACTTATTAAATAAGGATAACAGTGTCTCAATGTTGTTATGAAGGTTAACTGTTTCTAGCACTTGATAAACACTCAAATTTTGACTGTGTCAGTTGTGACGTCTAGACATGAAGTCGTTTCAGTAAATGACAGCATTGTCTTCAAGTGATGTCATCTAAAACTTTGGAATAATTTTTACTCTTTTCTTTCTTTACATCCACATCAAGTCCATCAGCAAATTCTGTTGGATTCACCTTCATTATACATCTGCCATCCTGGTCCAAACCACCATCCCTTTTCAGGTGGATGGTTGCAATAACCTCCTAATTCGTCTGCTGTTTCTACTCTTGCTCCTCTAATAACCTATTCTCTGTTTGGTAGCCAGAATAATCCCTTTGACAGTTATGTCAGGATCTGCCATTCTTCTGTGAAAAATCTTCCAATGGCTTTACTTGTCACTTAGAATAAAGTCATACCTCTTCCAATTATCTACAAGGGCCTCTCAAGATCTACCATCCACTAATCCTTAATCATTCCAGGCCAGTTGCACTGGCCTCCTTTGATCTATTATACCAACCATGCTCCCTCCTCAGGGACTTTTCACTTACTGATCCCTCTACCTGGAACTTTGTTTCCTTAGATATCTTTGTAGCTCCTTCCTTGCTTTCTTAAAGTTTGGCTTATGCATTTCCTTCTCAAAGAAGCCTTCTCTGACTCCGTTATAGAAAATCCTTCTTCCCAGACTCCATGTATCCTTTTCCCTGCTTTATTGTTCTCATAGGTATATAATTCCTTTTTTCATGTGCCATTTTCTGTCTCTCCCTAGTAGAATGTAAGTTCCATGAAAGTAGAGCTTTGTGAGTTTTTTTACAGCTATATCACCACTTCTTAGAGGGCTGGGTGCATAGCAGATAATTAGTAAATATTTGGAAATGAACTTATAAATGAATGATTAAATAGAGCAAAAACTATATTTCATTACATAATCCTTCTCCACACACACACACACACTCACACACACCATGGATAAATTGACATAATTTCTTCAACAGCTTGGTTTTTCTTTTGATCGATAAGGATATTCATATTTGCTAATTCTGGCTGGGAGTGGAATTGGGAGGTTAATAAAAATGTTTTTTAAACAACATATCTTATTTTCATGTGAATTCAAAGCAAGTTTTAAAGGAGAAGTTTTATAAATTAATTAAATAGAAAGAAATCCTAAACAAAATAAAACAGAAAACTCATGATGAAATAACACAGTGTGAGAATATCTGGATTTTTATGAGTCTTTAGTTTCTCTCTCTAAAATATAATGGTCCCTATTCTAATATCTAAAAGCAAAAGAACTTTTAAAAAAGTGAATTCATGGCTCTCATACAAATGTAAAATGAACACACGAGGAAGATTTTTTTAGCCCATTAATTAGGGAACTAGTAAGATATTATAATCAGTCTAAAGGAGAATTCAGTGCTCCACACTTACAATGTTCAATCAAGGATATGTAATAAATTTTCAAAGAAATGCAAAACTGGCTTTATCTGTAATTCAGAGAAATCAATTGAACTTTCATCAGACAATATTTGCATTTCTATAGATAAGAATTATTTGCATTATCAGTTTTCTAAAACTTAAAGAGTTGTAAGATTGCTTAAAGGTGTTGAAAGGCACAAACCCTATAGAATCACAAAACCCCAAAGAGAGTGCTGTAGATTTCCGTTTAAGACACTCAATAACTTTATGTTACATTTCAAAGTCTTATACAATATTTTTTCCCGAAAAAAGTTAAATTTATTTAACAGCTATACATCAGAAGAAGTAAAGATGCTTTTTACTTATTTATTCATTTATTTATTTATTTAATTTTTTTTAGGAAGATTAGCCCTGAGCTAACTACTTCCAGTCCTCCTCTTTTTGCTGAGGAAGCCTGGCCCTGAGCCAACATCTGTGCCCATCTTCCTCTACTTTATATATGGGACGCCTACCACAGCATAGCGTGCCAAGCGGTGCCATGTCCGCACCTGGGATCCGAACCGGCGAACCCTGGGCCACCGAGAAGTGGAACATGTGAACTTAACCGCTGTGCTACCGGGCCGGCCCCGTAAAGATGCTTTTTAAATAAAATAAATTTATTTAAAGGGAAAACTATCTTTTCATTTATTTTTATTTATTTACAAAGAAAAAAATGACAAACTTTCTGCACCTGTAGGAGTCCTGAAACAGCATACTTAAAATGAGAGATTAAAAAGAGTGTAATTATGATTATCGAGGTCTGGATAGGGTTAAGAGAAACTAATAAGGGATGATAAAGCACTCCAAGGCTAATGACAGAGAAAGCCATTCCCACAACTAGGCCTTAGAGAGCAGGGGAGAGAATGATCACAGGGACCCAGAGGGTCCACCTAGAAGAGTGCAGCCTCAGTTAAAGGCACTGAGTCTTTGACAGAACACAGGAGGGAACCTGGACAATAAATACTCTGATATTCTTTTCTTCTCACCTGCCCCCTAACATTCAGCTAGTACTACCTGTTTGCCAGAGGTAAGGGAAGCCAGCTAGGGATGGCAGCTGCCCAAGGCAGAGAGAGTGAGAGTAGAACTGAAGGGGTAAAATGTGTTTGTGTAGTTCACATTCCAACAGTTTATCAATTTTTTCCTGTGAAACAGAGAAAACACTTCTTTTGGAGTTAGCTGGAAAAAAGAAAACACAGAGGAAATAAGTAGTCTTCCAACTTATTTATTCACTTAATGTTTGTTGAATAAATAAATGCATCAGATACTAAACCAACTGCTGGGGATAAACAGATGAAGAAGACAGCCACAGCCCTACTTCTCTGTGACTTATTTAAAGGGCTTTGAAATGGAAGTAGGGGTGAATTAGACTTAATCTGTGTATCAACAATGTGCAAATCCAGAACCAATAGTTGTACAGTTTTTTTCTTAATATTTAAGGAAGAGTTTTTAACATTTTTTACTGGCAGAGAAGCAATCTAGTTTATTGTATGGTGAGCTCCCTGTGCCTGGCTGTCCTCTAGCAAAGGCCCAGTGACCACTTGTCAGAAAGTATTGAAGAAGGGTTTCAGCATCCTTGTAAGAAGCTGAGTTAGCTTCAAAAGTTCACTCTTTTATAAAATAAAAAAAGTAGCATGTTTCTTCCCCTCTGGCATATGATGAAAGAAAGTAGCTTAAATTATTGAAATGCTTTGGGTTTACCTGAAAACCTAAAATGTGAAGTTCTCATCACCTTGCTATTGAAAATATTGTCTTTACATGTTAATTCTCCAATTCTGAATTCATTATTGCTATTGAAATGAAAGAAGACAGGATGAATGTGACTGAATTCATTCTAATGGGACTTACACAGAATCCTTAGAATCAGAGAATCCTATTTTTGGTATTATTTATCACCTACATTGTCCCTGTCATGGGCAACCTGCTCATTGTGGGTACTATAATCTGCAGCCAGACTTTGGACTTCCCAATGTATTTCTTCCTGGCCTTCTTGTCTTTGATAGATGCATGCTATTCCTATTCCATAATCCCTAAATTGCTAGCTGATTTGTTCTCAGATTCAAAAGCTGTCTCCTTCCATAGCTGCATGACACACATCTTTATTGAACATTTATTAGGAGCTTCAGAGATTGTCCTTCTTGTGTTCATGGCCTATGATGACTACGTCGCCATCTGTTGACCTCTGCACTATGTGACCATCATGAGCCACTGCATGTGCTGCCTCCTGGTGGGGGTGTGTTGGGCACTGGTTTTTTTCCACTATGTTGTACAGATTCTAGTTACTTTCTGGCTTGCATTCTGTGGCTCCAATGTTATGGATCACTTCATGTGTGACATTTTTCCCCTGATACAACTTGCCTGCACTAACACATTCCTTGGTGGTTTCTTGGTTGCTGCCAATGGTGGAGTAATTCCTATGATAACTTTTGTAATGCTATTGGTACCTTATGTGGCCATCCTGTGCTCCTGGAGGACTCACAGCTCTCCCTGGAAGAGAAAGGCCCTATCTACCTGTGGCTCCCACAACACAGCTGTTGTTTTGTTCTTCATACCCTGTATTTTTATATACCTGTGACCAGTAGCTAATCTTCCCATGGATAAGGCCATAGGAGTTTTCTATACTCTTGTTATCCCATGTTAAACCCTGTTAGCTACACAGTAAGGAATGCAGAGTTGAATATACCATTAGAAGGTTTTTAAACAGGAAGACAATTTCAGATAATAAATGAACTAAGATGATTTTATTTCCTCCACGAGTTTTGCATTTTTATGTTTTATTACTTTAAAGCCCATCCCATACCTCTCACCTGAGACAGCACGTTTACATGGTAGGTGTAATTATGATTATTCCTATTTTAGAGATCAGAGAAAATGAAGTTCAAGATGGTTAAATAACCAGCCTAATGTCAGAGACTGAGCCAGTATTCAGTTCCACATTGTTCTAAATCCAAATTTGATGTTCTTTCAACCATTCCAAAGGTTATCAGAAAAAAAGCAGCATTTCTATCAGAACCTCTCTTGCTTTGCAGCAAATTGAAACACTTTCTTTTCTAATTACAGAGTTGTATAAAGTGCCTGCGTATATAAACAGTTGGTATTCAGAAAGCCGTACTACTTACTGGTACCTATGACAGAGTGGAATATAATTAGGAAAAGGATACTTGCCAATACCCTCTTGACACACACTAGATATACCTAATGTTTAACATTATTTTAGGTTTCTTATTCTGTTAAGTAAAAGTTGTCAGAGATTATAAAAATTAATTGTATTTAAACCAATGTGAGCTTTTTAAAGTGTCCTCACATGGTTACCACAACTTTATAAAATTGAGATCCAATGTTCTTATTTTATAGAAAAAATAAAGAATCAGAAAGCTTAAATAACTAGATCATAGAAGACCTAAGTCACCCTTGAACTCAAATATTTTTACTCTACTTACTATAACCTTTTCATTAGACAGAATTCCTTGGGGCTAGTATTTGATTATGGCTTGGCAGGTAAACATATTTTTTGATTATATGCTGTAGGAAGAGACAATTTATTAGACTAAAGATCATTAGTGGCAATTAAATGCAGGCATTTTTCAAAATCATGTGGTAAAATATATCTGAAAAATAATTTACTATTTAAAAGTTGACTTTATACTTAGTTCCTTGAATCTGGAATCTTTGAAACTGCTTTAGAAGATAATTTATAAGGAATATAAAAAAGCAGGAACCTTTACTCCATAGTTGACCCAAAGAAAGTATTTCTCAGCTAAACAACTTACCTAACTTATAAGGCATTGTTGTGAATTAATTTTGGCTCTTTTCAAAAACGAAGTTTGTTATCAAAGTACAGTGTGCATGCACGTCATAGATATGCCTATGACACATGCATAGATGCATGTCATAGCTTCCCCTTTTGACAGAAAGATCTAGCCTCCCATCTTATAAGTATCGTATGTTTTACTGAAGAAATCAATGGACTCCATGATGTAACAATCTTTAGCTAGCATATTCTGATTATGGAAATGTGATGGAGAGTAAGAACATCAGCTTCAGGATCGGGAAGCATAGGTTTTATTTCTCACTGTGTCATCATCTCATTCCATGACCTTAAACAGCTTTTCCTATTTCTGCAAGTAGTTTACTCAGGTAATTTAGAAAGTGTTTCCAACTTCTGTGAATCTGTCCACATCAATATTTTTAGTGCCATAAATATTGTTATATTTGCTTCTAGTTCAGTTAGGAGAAACAAAATTGGAAGAGTTATGAGAAATTATGTGTCTATAGGCTGGCAATTGACCATAGCCCACCTCCCCAAACTTTTCCGTTCTTGGTAAACAAACCACGTAGGAGAAGTCCTTCTTGGATGAAAGAGTCTTTGGATTGGACTACGACAATGTGAGCTCTACCAGTGAGAGTGTTGTTACCTTGAGACCGTGTTCCTCTACCTACTGAAATGCATGAAGCTGCCTATTAAAAAAACACTTTGGCAGGAGCTCATTTTTGTGAAATTAGTCTCTGAACCTATCAAACATCAAACCATACCTCAACTAGTTTCGGACCAACTGTGATATGATCCAAACATAATTTCTTCTGCTTTCCTTCTGGTTTACCCTTGCAGTTTTAAAATCTGTGTTGCTGTCTGTCCAGGGTTTCAAACTATTCTATCTTTAGATTTGTATTCTGGGAAGAGATTTTCCTGAAATAGCTCCAGGAACTTCTCTTTTGAAAAATTACCTTCATGGACAGCACTCACTGATTTAGACCTAACTCGTCTCTTTTTCAATTTTATGCTGCCCTAGGCCTTGTGGCACTAGGCTAGACAGGTTTATGGGTCCTAAAACAACCTTACTACTCATCACGTTAGCTGTGTTATTTTCATCATTATCATGTTACTCTAATTCCACAATTGGACAGGAAACAACTACTTTGAAGAAGTACTGTAAACTTTACCTGGTGGAAGTGCCAATATTATAATAGGATTTGTAACTATCACTTAATGTATATCTAAAAACAAGATTTAAAAATTATGATCACCATGAAGAGTAGATTGATTAAAAAAACCAAAATATTATAATGAAAAATTTTAAAGTCAGATGGTGACACACTGAAATGTTTAATATATGCAATATCAAATATACAGACCCCATATTGAATTCATTTATTATCAAATATACAAATTTATAAGTAGATGACTTTTTTTCTCTTCTCATGGTGTTTTGTCTTCATGTAGACTTAAGGAAGGAGTTAAAAATTAAAGATGAATGCTCTAAAAGTTCTCTTCTGAAGTTCACTTAAGTTACCTGAAATAATTGGGTTGTGGGTAAGATCTGCTAAGGTGGTGAAATACCCCTGAGGTCTAGTTAGCCACAGCTAAGAAACTTCACAGGATTTACCTCCAAACAGGATATGTGTTAGCACTTATGAGGCTCAAGAGAAAGGCCTTATCCAAGCTGCCATTTATGAATCAACCAAGACATTTATCGTAGCTGAGCTAGTTGTCATTTTCAATCTCACAATTTTGCTTCTTTTTTGGTGAACTAACAGCTGCCTGGGGTCTTGGCTATGGAACAATGTCAGACAACTTTGTAGGTGAGGTTTTTTTTCCAGGAAATGATATAATTGTAGAATATCATGTTTAAATGGACCTTACAAATCACATAATCACTCCTCACCCCCACCAATCTCAGTTTTAAATCTCTTCTTCAGCATGCCAAGCATAAAGAATGATGGAATCAATTACCATACTACTAATTTAGAAGTAGAAATATTTTGGGGTCTTTTTTTCTTATTAATATATATTTAAATTAGTTAGAATCATATTATCTCTTCAAATAGCATTCAAATTTTTCCCCACTTAATATTACAACAGAAGAATTTTGCTGTGATGTTGCACAATTTTTAAAAACATCTCTGTTAAAAACTACATGTTCTTCAGAGATGTGCTGTATTTTACTTACCCATTTCTCCGATGTTGGCTATTCCATGTATTTTCCAATTTTCCACAGCTCTTAATAATTGTATTGAAAATATTTGTACATAATGATTTTTCTCTTTTAAAATTTTTTTCTTTTCAGGTTTGTTCCTAGAAAGATTATTGTGGAGACAATGTAAAAAAAACAAAGTAATTTCTATTTCTCTGTAGTTATTTCTAAATCACTTTTATTAATACTGTCTTATTCCTACTTTATGTCTCTGTACTCTTCTGATCTGTTGGGGAGTCCACCTCAGAATAAGGGAATGCAGTGAAGCTGTGCACTTTGTGTTCACATATACATAAGATCTACATTTTGGATCATTAAAAAATAAAGCTCTTTATCTATTATCTTTGAAAGGAAAAGAAACATTTTTTGCACAGAACATTTTATTAGAACAGTGTTTTCTCTTTTCTCCCCTTTGGAAAATTTATGTCCCTGAACTTCCTCATTCTACTGGCAATGCAATATCTTGTAACCAGGAATGATGGATAATGGATGTTATGGGAGGATGGGAGGAGGAGACATGAGAATGCATATGGCAGAAACATAATGGAGTGGGAGGATCTCGTGGATGGATGAGCTGCTGCTGTTTGGTAATAAATTTCAGGGGGGATCACTAAAGGCATTTAACAAGGATACTTTTTATGGCTTTATATGGGCAAACATACATTAGTATACATAGTAAATGTCCAATAAATATTTATTGACTGAGTGAACATGTAATAGGTACTTACAGTGAGTAATATATACCTGTTTGTGTGTGTATACATGTATAGTACTTTATATCTTATATAGTAGACTATTTCTATTTTCCACATTAAATTTCTACTTTTTTTGGTGTGTTTGTTTTTTTATTGTAGAAAAATTGGTTTTTAAAATATAAATTTTGGGTGTACATCATTGCATTTTGATTTCTGTTTGGATTACATCATGTTTACCAACCAAAGACTAGTTAAAATCCATCACCATGCTCATGTGCCTAATCAACTCTTTCGTCCTCCTCCCTCCCGCTTCTCCTCTGGTAACCACCAATGCAATCTCCATCTCTGTGTGTTTGCTTGTTGTTTTTATCTTCTATTTATGAATAAGACCATACGGTATTTGACTTTCTCCCTCTGACTTGTTTCATTTAGCATTTAATGCCTTCAAGATCCATCCATGGTATCACAAATGGCCAGATTCAGCATTTTCATGGTTGAGTAGTATTCCATTGTGCATATATACCACATCTTCTTTATCCAGTCACTACTCGATGGGCACCTAGGTTGCTTCCAAGTCTTGGCTATTGTGAATAAAGCTTCAATGAACATAGCAGTGCATGTATTTTCATGCATTCATGTTTTCACATTCTTGGATAAATACCCAGCAGTGGAATAGCTGGATCATATGGTAGACCTATTCTTAATATTTTGAGGAATCTCCATACTGTTTTCCATTGTGGCTGCAATAATTTTCACTCCCACCAGCAGTGTATGAAAATTTCCTTTTCTCCACATCCTCTCCAACACATTATTTCCTGTCTTGTTAGCTATAGCCGTTCTGACCAGAGTGAGGTGATATCTCGTTGAAGTTTTGATTTGCATTTCCCTGACAGTTAGTGATATTGAACCTCTTTTTGTGTGCCTGTTGTCATTCTGTATATCTTCTTTGGAGAAATGTCTGTTCGATCTTTTGCCCATTTTTTTAATTGGGTTGTTTGCTTTCTTGTTGAGATGTATGAGTTCTTTATATATTTTGGATATTAACCCATTACCAGATAAATGGTTTGCAAATATATTCTCCCAATTGTTAGGTTGTATTTTCATTTGTTGACACTTTCCTTTCCTGTGCAGAAAATTGTTAGTTTGATGAAGTCACATTTGTTTATTTTTTCTATTGTTTCCATTGCCTGGTCAGACATGGTACTTGAAAATATGCTGCCAAGACCGATGTCAAAGAGCATACTGCCTATGTTTTCTTCTGGAAGTTTTCTATTTTACATTCAAATCTTTAATCCATTTTGAGTTAATTTTTGTGTACGGTGTAAGATAATGTTCTACTTTCATTCTTCATTCTTTTGCATGCTGCTGTCCTGTTTTCTCAGCACCATTTATTGAAGAGACTTTCCTTTGTCCATTGTATATTCTTGGCTCCCTTGTTGAAAATTAGCTGTCCATAGATGTGTGATTTATTTCTTGGCTCTCAATTCTGTTCCATTACTCTGTGTGTCTATTTTTGTGCCAGTACCATGTTATTTTGATCACTAAAACTTTGTAGTATATTTTGAAGTTAAGGATTGTGATACCTTCAGCTTTGTTCTTTTTCTCAGGATTCTTTTTGTTATTTGGGGTGTTTCAAGTTTTTTCTTATAAATTTTCATAAAATATTCATTTCATATAAATTTTAGGATTATTTCTTCTATTTCTGTGAAGAATGTATTTGGAATTGTTACAGGGATTGCATTGAATACGTAGATTGCTTTAGGGAGAACGGACATTTTAACTATGTTAATTCTTCCAATCCAAGAGCATGGAATGTCTTTCTATATTTTTAAATTTCTTTCAAGAACGTTTTATAGTTTTCAGTGTACAAGTCTTTCACACCTTCGGTTAAGTTTATTCCTAGGTATTGTATTTTTTTTCATCGTGATTGTAAATGGGATTGTATTCTTAATTCCTCTTTCTAATACATCGTTTTTAGTGTATAGAAACACAATTGATTTCTGTATGTTGATTTTGTATCCTGCAACTTTACCATATTCATTTATTATTTACAAAAGTTTTTTGGTGGATTCTTTAGGGTTTTCTATCTATAAAATAATGTCATCTGAAAATAGTGACAATTTCTCTTCTTCCTTTCCAATTTGGATTGCTTTTATTTCATTTTCTTGCCTGATTCCAATAATGTGTTAAATAAGAGTGGTGACAGTGGGCATCCTTGCCTGGTTTCTGTTCTTAGAGGGATAGCTTTCAGCTTTTCTCCATGGAGAATGATATCAACTGTGTGTTTGTTATATATGGCCTTTATTACATTGAGGTACTTTCTTTGAATACCCATTTTCTTCAGGGTTTTTATAATAAATGGATGCTGTGTCTTGTCAAATCCTTTTTCTGCATATATTGAGATGATCAAGAGATTTTTATTATTCATTTTGTTAATGTGGTATATCACGTTGATTGACTTGTTGATGTTGAACCATCCCTGCATTCTTGGAATAAATACCGCTTGATCATGTTGTATGATCTTTTTAATATATTGTTGTATTGCATTTGCTAGTATTTTGTTGAGGATTGTTGCATCAATGTTCATCACTGATATTGGCCTGTAATTTTCTTTTCTTGTGTTGTCCTTGTCTGGGTTTTGTATCAGAGTAAAGTTATCTTCATAAAATGAGTTAAGAAGCTTCCTCTCCTTTCAATTTTTTGGAAGAGTTTGAGAAGGATAGGTTTTAAGTCTTCTCTGAATGTTTGGTATAATTCACCAGGGAGGCCCTCTGGTCCTGGACTTTTAGTTTTTGGGAGGTATTTGATTACTGTTCAATCTCATTATTGGTGATTGGTTTATTCAAATTGTCTATTTCTTCTTGATTCAGTTTTGAAAGGTTGCCTAATTGTAAGAATGTAGGCATTTCTTCTAGATTATCCAATTTGTGGGCATATAGCCTTTTGTAGTATTCTCTTGTAATCTTTTTTATTTCTGAGGTGTCTGTTGTAATTCTCATCTTTTGCTTCTGATTGCATTTATTTGAGCTTTCTCTCTTTTTTCTTGGTGAGTCCAGCTAAAGTCTTGTCAATTTTGTTTATCTTTTCTAAGAAACAGCTCTTAGTTTCATTGATTTTTTTTCTATTGTTTTAGTCTCTATTTCATTTATTTCTGCTCTGCTTTTTATTATTCCCTTCCTTTTGCTTATTTTGGACTTTGTTCTTCTTTTTCTGGTTCCTTTAGGTGCACTGTTAAATTGTTTATTTGAGATTTTTCTTGTTTGTTGAGGTATGCCTGTATTTCTGTAAAATTCCCTCTTAGAACCGTTTTAGCTGCATCCCATACATTTTGGCATGCTTTTTTTTTGTTTTTGAGCAAGATTAGCCCTGAACTAAGATCTGCCACCAATTCTCCTCTTTTTTTCTGAGGAATACTGGCCCTGAGCTAACATCCATGCCCCTCTTCCTCTACTTTATATATGGGATGCCTGCCACAGCATGGCCTGACAAGTGGTGCATAGGTCTGCACCCAGCATCTGAACCAGCAAACCCTGGGCCACCAAAGTGGAGCATGTCCTTGCCACGCCTTGCCTCAGTAATTGTTTCAATTCTTCTTATTTCCCCTGTGATGTTTTCTATCTCTTCAGACATCTAGTATCTGTCACTTATAAATCATCTATAGGACAACATCTGATGTGTAATTTACTGAGAAAATATTGGGCTATGTACATGAGATCTAGACTCTTCATCTGCCTGTGACTTTATTCACTCATTTTGGTGCCTCATGCTCCTCAGCTTTTCCCTGTGACTGAGAGTTTACAAACTGTAACTCTCAGGTATATTTTTAAAAGTTAGAGTTATGCTCTCTTCCAGGAGAATTCTCATTAGAACCCAAAGCTCTAACTGTGGAAAGAAAGACATGGTCAATAAATATCTGTCATAAGCAGACACATTAGGGAAATATATAAGTCATTGTTGACACACCCTCCCCAGTACCTACCATAACACATATACTATTCATGTGTGTTTCCTCACTGTGCCTACCTTAGTTCCTGGCATATTGTCTGCAGTGTCTGGCACCTATTGGGTGATGAATAAATGCTTAGTGAATCACCACTTCTCGTGTTTAAAAATACTTTCTTCCCCAGCCCATAAACCCAGGCATTCAAGATTAAGATTTTTTATTTTTCCTTTTTCTCCCCAAAGCCCCTTGGTACATAGTTTTGTAGTGTTTTAGTTGTGGGTCCTTCTAGTTGTGGCATGTGGGGTGCCACCTCAGCATGGCCTGGTGAGCGGTGCCATGTCCGCACTCAGGATCCGAACAGGCAAAACCCTGGGGTGCCAAAGCAGAGTGTGCGAACTTAACCACTCAGCCATGGGGCTAGCCCCACTCCCTTCTTTTTATGAGAAGATTACTCTAACACATGCATTTGCAGTAGGGATGGTATCTCTCCCAAGTAGGTAAAAATGGTTTCTTGGGAGATGAAAATATCTTACTTTTTTATGTATAGAGCTCAGATATGCATAAATACATAAATAATATATCTGTGGTGTTAATATTTTAGGGGAGTGATTAGGGGAATGGAATGTCTAAAAAGATGCCTCAGGGGAGCAATAATGAAATAGAAATATTGAGGAGCACTGTCTAACCCATGGTTAGGTGAGAGCATGGAGTAGTTTTAGAATGTTAGTAAAGATATTCCAAGTGCAGAGGTTGGCCCATCACTTGTGAGGATCATATTTTGTAAAACTGACTCTTCCTTCTCAGGAGGCTTCCCAGGGTATGTAGTTGAATCATGTCGATGAACAAGTTGTAATCTGTGAAGTATGTTGTAAATGTAGGATATTGATATTTTTTACTATTGAAGATGGAAAAAGCATAAAGACTATAACCTCAAATATTTCTAAACTGAAAACATGTCATTTAAGAGTAAAAATTGTAAATATTTCTAAACTGAAAACATGTCATTTAAGAGTACAAATTGTTATGGAGGGAGACAGAATTAATCATTTTTTCTGGCTGAGGTACTTTTTTAATCTTTAATAATGGCAACAGTCCTTCATTTAGATGAGATATAATTTTAATAATACTCTTAAAAGATGAAAGAGCACCAGATTAAGTGATAGAAAAATTTGGTCTTGGTACTAGCTGGTGGCCAAGAATAAATCCTATTAACTTTTCTTCATTTACATTATCAGACAGATGGATCATTGTATGGCCGTTCTGTTCTTGAAAAAGAGACTTTAGCTGAGGAGCAAATAATTGAATAGTTAACACCACGATCTGATTTTGTGCTTGTGGAGCATCAGCTTGGCCTGGCTCCAGTGAAGTTCAGCCCCTGGGAAAAGTGGGATCATTGCAGGGGTGGATGGGAATTCACTGTAATGGTGATTAGCTCCTCAGCCAGTAGAGACACAGCCTCAAAGGGATGTAATTGCAATGATGCAAGTCTGCTCATTTTGAAATTGTGTGCCATTTGAAAATGGCACTGTGCCCTCTTTTAGACCAGGTCTATTACTCAAAGGGGGACATCTTATTAATTATGTTTCTTCTAAGACACAGATTGCAAACTGTTTACAAGTTAAGCTCAAAATGCAGCCAAATGGCAGACACAGTTCTGTAAATGATCTTGTAAACAGCTTAGCTGGCTGTCTTTTTTGGCAACATTTTCTATTCAGATGAAACTTAAATTCCTCTACCACCACAAAGGTTGTTTTCTACTTAAGTCTTTGGACACTTACAGCATCTGTTTTAAATCTTTCTTTAAAATCATTAGATACTCTGGTCCTATCAGAATAACTTCCCATGAAATGATTGGATGATTTGTTCCCAGCGCAGGTCTTACTTGCCTCCACACTTGGATTTGCTGTGTTGAAACTCTAATATGTCATGATTCCCAGCTCTTTTGTAGATGAAAGTTCATGTGAGTGCATCCTGCATGGGGCCAGGCATTTGGTGACGCTGACAGGATCCTAGAAATTTTACTTGCACAACGTCTACCTTCTACTTACTGGGTCCATCAGGTAAACTGCCTTTTGGAGGCAATAGAGATGACATCAGACTGAGTTTTGGAGGTGACTAATAACTTGAATATTAAACATGTTATTATTACTTTGAACTACCATTTTGAAATCAATGAAATAATTGAATCACCTATACACACAATTATGTTATGCTTAAAATGTGTCAGCAGTTTACCAGTTTTATCTGTACATACAAATTGCAGCTTTGGGATGTAGAGCCTTGAGCTATTAACAGCTTTTAGCTTGATTTACTTTAATTTCTTTGAAAAATTATTAAAACTTGAGAGTCTACATTTTGGCCTCTATCCAGATAATGAGATTAGCAAATAAAAGAGTGTGTTCTTGTTTCAGAGACGAGCTCTTAGGAAAGGAAGGAACAGCACTAGCTGGGTATGTCTAGGATGGTTTTAGAGAGATCTTTCATGCAACTCTGTCTCTGTGTGTGTGTATATATGCACATATACATACTATACATGTATATAGTTCTATATATGTTTCTGCTTTTCTCTTGTACTAATTTTCTTTTACCTTTATTTTTCTATTAATCACATTTGAGAATGAACCTATATGGTGTTTTCTTTCTGTTTTGATTAGTTAATGATACATCAAATTTCTGGCTTTAATTTTTAATGTAGAGATGAATCAGACTTTAAAAATGTATTTATTTATCTATCTATATAAAAGCACACATGTTCATTTATGAGCAGCCCTGCCCACAAGTGTGGTTTTGGTGCCGGTGCTGAGGGTGGTGCTGAAGATTTGCTCAGAGATGAGGTGATGATGTCAAGAAAGGTCATTCAGGGATTAACCCAACTCCTTCTGAAAGCATTTCAAAACACATTAATTTTGTATCTATGATGGTATAGTAGTTTCCACCCCATAAAAGTACTTTGGTAGAATTCCATCCCTGCACATGTCTCGAGGAAAACAAAGTGAGTTAGGATGAGTTATAAAGAGGAAAAAGTCTTTTTAAAGCCTTTAATTCGAGACATATACTATTGATGATCTATGTGCCCAGGGCACAGATCTTCTGAGGAACACAGGGCCACTGATTGTTCATTAAAAGCTAATGACCCAGAGACACTTACTAAACACATTGCTATCACTTCTTATTATCCAGGATTTTATTGAAGAAATTATTTTGCTTCCTAAGAAATTGAGACACAAGAAACACATATCAGCTATAAAATCAGCTTCTTGGATTCAAATCCAGGCTCTATCACTTACTAACTGTAGCCTTAAGCAAATCAATTATTCTGCTTTCTCTCAGGCATAAAACATGTCCAAATGTAGCCAGATGTGAGAATTATATGAGAAAATATGTATCAAGTACTAGCAAAATGTGTGCTCATTCTGCACCCATGGCCTTTCCCACTGTCCTAAAGAGACTGAGGTGTGTGTTCTGGCAGTAAGAGCTGGGCTGGACTGCAGTGGGAGGGAGACATACAAAATGATGATGTTGATTTCTTGGGAGAGAAGGGGAGGGACGGGGGGGTGAGGTTCTTGAATATCAGATTGAGAAACTTAGATATGTATTAGTATTCAAAAGAGATTTATGATAAATTCATAGATTTTTAGACAGAATGGGCATGATTATCTTCCCTAGTGTATTTTCTTTTAAAATATTTGAAATCATGAGATGACTCAAAGTAAATCTTACTTGGAAGTGTAAACATTTAATGCAGATAAGAGCCAAGCTGCTGTGTTTGAAAGGGCCAGAGTCCCTGAGATGCCTCCTTTGAAGCCCTAGCATTCCACTCATTTACCACAACTGTCTCATTCTCCAGATGAGGAAACTGAGACCCAGTGTAGTGAGCAATCTAACAAAGTATCCTAGGAGTTAGAGGGACAACCTGCAATAAAACCTAGTTATCTTGATTTCCAAGAATGTGTTCCTTCTACCTCATTAGGGCTACTAAACAACTTTTGAAGTTCTTGGGCTGGAGGTGGGAGAGGTGGGGGTTAGTCCATATTGTGGATTTATAAAGAGTGTCCCAGCTGTTGTATACTTTGTTTAGTAAGAGGGATAATTCTAATAATGGGTCTTTGAGTATTTACAGGAGTCTTAAATGACATATAGTTTACATGCCCATTTAAAGCAACAATCTCTAGTATATTCCTACCAAGTTACAAGTTAGTCTGCTTAAGTAACCCTATGCTACTGAAGCGATTATTTTACTTTATCATTTGGCTGCAGGAAAATTGTATTTAGCTAGTTGAGGCCACTGTTCACTACTTCAATGATATAGCGTAAAAGTTGAGAACTTGTGTTTCAAAATGAGATTACCTGGATTCGTAATACCCAATCATTTTACATGTGATGTTTAATGTGTCCAAGTCTCAGTTTCCTCATCTTCAAGATAGGACTTGTGAGAGTACACACCTCATGTGATATGAAAAATAATTACAACAATGCATGTGACATACCTAGCACCTTGCTGTACACAGCGTAAAATAAATTACTTGTTTTATTGATATTTTAATTATTCTGTAGAATTGTTTGCTTCATCTGGAATCATCCCTTCACAAGCAAAAATGGAGGGAATAATATACACAGATTGAGGCTCATGTGCATAGTGTCAATTAATTTGGATCTGGTTCTTCCTGGAGCAGAGAAAGAGACTTAAGGTTTTCTTTTCTTTAATCAGCATATCTGGAAAACAGTTAGAATCTTGGAAGCTTAGTAAATGGTTGGAAATTCTAGGTTCAGGATTGGATTATATATATATATATATAATTAATTAGAACAGGCTCTTTGTTATGAAATTGCCATTGAATTTTATTGTGGAGTTGTTTAGTGAAATGAGCACAGAAAGCATAAATTGATCTCATTCAATTATTATGAAAATGAAATTATACCATGAATCACGGTGTGTCTTTCCCATTGAGTGCCTGATATTATCATCAGATAAGAATATAGCTTGCTATTGGTATTGATTTTGAATCAGGAAAAGCTGGATATGAATTTGGCCTCAATGTTTACCAGTGGTGGAAATTTGGCATCATTTTTTTCACCTCTCTAAGCTTCAGTATCTTATCTCTAAAATGAAGAAAATGTCTCAAGGACAACCCACAGGCTGAGAGATAATAGGGAGTCATTGAATATTAGCAATATGTTATAATAGTATAATAATAATAATAATAATCCAATTTTAGAAAGAAAAAATGTAGATGGAAAGATTACAGTTATTAAAAAGTGGAGAATCCTTGGGTTATGACCTGTTTGTCTTAAGAGGCTCTTCAACTAGCACACTCAGGTGCTCAATAAATATATGGAATAAATGAATGAGAATTTATATGAAAGGTTCCAAGATCTTGATTCTTGGGTGATAAATGGAAGTGATAAATGGAAGTCAGTTTCCTAGGTTGATGTTTCCAAAAAGCAGAGGCTGAAAGAAGAACTTTTATGTTGGTAGGTTATTTTGGAAAATGAAATGGAGGCATGAACAGGGAGAGTGAAACAGGGACAGAAACAATGTTAATCCAAACTGTGTTAAGCTGCTTGCAGTTTATCCACTGGCTTCTATCTACAGATGATCTAGGGTCTCCTTAAGGTGTGTTAATTCCTTCATCTTTCCAGATGTGTCTATGCACCAGAAGGATGAAACAGGGTCTTCTAAGTGTCTCAAGCAGCAAGTATCAGGAAAGAAAGTAAAAGAAACACTAGTGAAAGAAGGTGTTGTTGGAGGAATCAGTAAGATCGAGCTGTTGTCAGGCTAAAATTGTTAGCAGGTGGTTCATGTATCAATAACTGGAGAAAAAAGGTAGGTCAAGAGGGTGTGAGACAGAGCACAAAAATGTCCAGTACTTTCAGTGATTACTAATTAAAAATACTATTCTTCTGTAGATTTTCCAGCTCAGAGCAATGTGCTCACATCAGCCCTCAGTAAATGGAGACTCCAAACAATATGACTGAATTCATTCTTTTGGGCATTACAAAGAATCTAGAGCTGCGGAAAATACTCTCTGCTATCTTTCTAATCATGTATGTGTCCACCATTTTGGGAAACCTACTCATTGTGATAACCATGATCACGAGTCAGAGTCTGAGATCACCTATGTATTTTTTCCTTACTTCCTTGTCTCTCATGGATGCTACCTACTCTTCTGTCATTGCCCCCAAGATGATCGTGGACTCCCTTTCTGAGAGCACTACTATCTCCTTTGAAGGGTGCATGGCCCAGCTCTTTGCAGAGCATTTCTTTGGTGGTGTGGGGATCATCCTTCTCATTGTCATGGCCTATGACCGCTATGTGGCCATCTGTAAGCCCCTGCACTACAGAACCATCATGAGACCTCAGGTGTGCTGCCTGTTGCTGGGAGCGGCCTGGGTGGGGGGATTTATCCATGCAGTAATACAGCTTCTCTTCATGTATCAAATACCCTTCTGTGGTCCCAAGGTCATTGATCACTTTATGTGTGATTTGTTTCCATTGCTGAAACTGGCCTGCATGGACACCCACATCCTGGGCCTCTTAGTCATCCTCAACAGTGGGGTGATGTGTGTGACCATCTTCCTTATCCTCATGACTTCCTATGTGGTCATCCTTCACTCCCTGAAGTCTCACAGCTCTGTAGGGCGACATAAAGCTCTCTCCACCTGTGGCTCCCACCTTACAGTGGTCATCTTGTTCTTTGTGCCATGCATTTTCTTGTACATGAGGCCTGTGGCCACTTACCCCATAGACAAGGCAATGGCTGTGTCCTTTACTATTGTTGCACCCATGTTAAATCCCTTGATCTACACCTTGAGGAACACAGAAGTGAAAAATGCCGTGAAGGAACTGTGGATGAAACAAGGGATGCTGGGTTGTCACTAGCTTACATGCTAAGAACAAATCTTTCCTACAAGGACAATGAGGTCTTGCTCTCCCTTATTCATTCCAATCCATTCAGTACACAGCAGACAAGGGTATGTTTTAAGTATGCAAATCAGGTTAAGATACTACAGTCAAGTTGCTGCTTACCTCTCCAGTGCACTTTGTACTTGATCTCTTTTCTCACGAGGCTCTGACTATTCTCTCTCTCTCTCTCTCTCTCTCTTTATAAACTGTCTTTTGAATAATTCAAGCATTTTCCAGTTCAAGGCCTTTGTTGTTAATCTGATCGCTGTTAGAATTCTCTTTTCCAGAGATTTTGCTTGGCTGGCTCCATGTCATTTTTTCCATTTTCCGACGGACTTCCACCTCCTTAGTCAAGTCTTTCCTGATGCTTTTCTCTAATCACTCCCCTCAGTTGTTCTCTAGCTCTTCAAGAGGTTATATTCTTAATATCAATGATCACAAACTGTACTTTAAAACCTTATTTGTTGGTTTTTATTTTCTGTTTTCCCCACAAGATTGCAATCCCTGGAAGGGCAGGGACTGTGTTTATTCACTCATGATATGGGTAGACCACTGCCAGTCACCCACTAGGTGCTTAATAAATATTGTTCAATGTATATAAGTCTAAAAGAGACTTTTTTTGATATTTTAAGTTTCATAGGTTGGGTAAGAACTAGGGGAGGATAAATAAATATAAGCACTTTACAAGTTAGAATATTCCCGGTGTCCCTGCTGTCAAATTTCCTTTTGGAAGCAAGTACAATCTCCGATTAGTAATTTTCTATTTAATATGGAAGCTACCACTTTACCAAAATTTTCCACTTCTTTTTTTCAACCTTTTGAGAAGCAGAATAAGAATCTATCATGCTGGAGTCAAGATACTTCAGAATCTAATGTCTATGTCTTGAAGATATATATTCTTTATGAAAAACACTAAAACTCTATAGATCTATTTTTTTAAACTATGGGAGAATGATTCTTCTTGTTACATTCTGGATTTGGGTCTCTAAATCCAAAGGATATTTATTTTCTCTCAGATCCTTCTTTGGCTGTCACTAGAGAGATGCTAATGCCTTTTTAAACTGCCTGCCTTGACTAGGTAAATGGGAAGCCTAAGGTCACAGCATGATTCAACATTCTGTTGTGGTTTTCTTATTAAAAAATATGATATATATGATGACAATAATGGCAATATCAGTTACAATATTTCAAACAAAAATATTTAAATCAAGATTTTTATTTTTAAATACAAAATGAATATGTGAAATAGATGTCTTGCGTTAATTATTACCAACTATTTTTATTAGGTTCATTTATTTACTGAAAAATGTCTGCTGAGTTTTACAAAGTCTCAGATACTCTTCTAGGATCTGAGTATACAGTGATGGATGAGACACTGTGTTTTCCTCTGTCCTGGGGCTTACATTCTAGTGCATGAGATGAACAATATATGCAAATGAAAATAAAGTCATAGAATGATAACGGAATCTCAGAAAATTGTAATGGTGTGTTGCATGTGTCACTGGGTAATTCTACTTGGATGGACATGGGGGCTTTTCTAAGAGGTGACTTCTAAATTAAGATCTGAATGATGAGATAGAACCATACTTAAGCATTACAGTGGGAACAACAATTAAGGCAAAAGAGAAAACCTTGTGCAGAAGCCCTATGATAGGAATTAATGTAAAGTGAAGAAGGTCAGGGTAATCAGTGCACAGTGGACGACAGAGAAGGTAGTCCAAGTAGAGATGTGTAAGATAAGCAGGGCCCTTATCAGGGAATGCTATTATTTATTAACTCTCAAGTTCAAAAACAGCATGGATGTCAAAATGACTGTTAGTATAACAAAAATCAAATCCTCATGAGCTTATAGATGACACAGCAATTTGGTAGCAAAAATCTTTGTGCAGAGCTTCCATTTAACTTTTGCTATGTCAATAGTAGTAGAACACAATGTTTGCTCCTTGCTTACAACACCTTAAAGTGAAATTTCTGGATTCACTTTACAATTCTTCCCCTTGCCTGATGCCAAAGAAGAAGAAAATGCCTATGACTGTGTAATAACGTTGACCTCTGTAAGAACCTTATAATGATCATTTTCTATTTTAATTACAGAATTAAAGAACTGAAAGGATCATAATCAGATCCCTAAATTTAAATATTTGTAATATTTTTCATAATCTTCCTAGTGTCAAAGTAGGTCTAGAATCTACATCTTCTATTACATAGGAAAGAACTGTTCTGACCTTTCATGCTGAAATCATTACCTGTCAGATTCTGTAAATTCTTTCCTTGTCTATTTTATAGGTCCCTTAAATTAATTCAAAGTAAATAACTTTAATCATTACATATCACTTATCAGCTCAATGCTTTTTCTTTTAACAGTCTGACTTCTGAAACAAATCTTGCTTTTAGTAATTTTAAAATTTTTCTTAATTTAATTATTTTGTTGAGGTCATATTGCCTTATAACATTGTATAATATCAGGTTTATGTTAATATATATGTTTCTGTATAGACTACTTTGTGTTCTCCACCAATAGTCTAGTTTTTATCCATCACTATAGATACGTGCCCCTATATCCCTTTCACCCTCCCCCACCCCCTTCTCCTCTGGCAATAACTAATCTATTGTCTTTATCTATGTGTTTGTTTATCTTCCACATATGAGTCAAATATTGTGGTGTTTGTCTTTCTCTGTCTGGCTTACGGCTTATTTCACTTAGCCTAATGCTCTCAAGGTCCCTCCATGTTGTTGCAAATGGTACAATTTTGTCTTTTTATGGCTGAGTAGTATTCCATTGTATCTATATATATCACATCTTCTTTACCCATTCATCAACTGATGGGCACTGGGTTGCTTCCATATCTTAGCTATTCTGAGTAATGCTGTGATGAACAGAAGGATGCATAAATCTCTTTGGATTGTTGATTTCATGTTCTTTGGATAAATATTCACTAGTGGGATAGCTGGGTCATATGGGTGCCCACACTTGACACTCTTATTCAAGATAGTATTGGAAGGTTTGGCCAGAGCAACTAGGCAAGAAAAAGAAATAAAAGGGATTTGAATTCCAAAAGAAGAAGTGAAACTTTCACTGATTGCAGATGTCATGATTCTATTTATAGAAAACCCTAAAAAAGCCCCCAGAAAACTTTTATAAATGATCCATAACTACAGCAAAGTTGCAGGGTACAAAATCAACATACAAAAGTCAGTTATGTTTCTATACACCAATAATGAACTAGAAGAAAGGGAAGTCAAGAATACAAGCCCATTTACATTTTCAACAAAAAGAATAAAATACCTAGGAATAAATGAAGAGATGAAGACCTATACACTAAAAACTATAAGACATTATTGAAAGAAATCACAGAAGCCATAAAGAAATGGAAAGATATTGCATGCTCATGGATTGAGAGAGTGAACAGAGTTAAAACGTCCATATTACCTAAAGCAATCTACAGATTCAATGCAATCCCAATCAGGATCTCAGTGACATTCTTCATGGAAATACAACAAAGAATTCTGAAGTGTATATGGAACAACAAAAGACTCCAAATAGTCAAAGCAATCCTGAGAAAAAAGAAGAAAACTGGAGGTATCACAATCTCTAACTTCAAAATACACTGTAAAGCGACAGTAATCAAAACAGCAAGTTCCTGGCACAGAAACAGACACATAGATCAATGGAACAGAAATGAAAGCCAAGAAATAAAACCTCAGAATTGAATAAAGCCCAGGATATAAAGCCCAGAAACAAAACTCCTCATTGACTCCTCTGGTTATTCTGACACCTGACTATTCTTCTTACTGGTCAGGTATGTTCTAGATGTGGGGCTTTTACATAGGCCGTTCTCTTTGCCAGGAACACTTTCTGCCAGTCATCTGCATGACTAACTCACTTTAGGTTCATAGATGGGAAGAACCAATATGTTAAGTAGTACTGCCCTTAGATCTGGGCAAGCAGGGCCACTGTTCCTGGCTGCACACTTTGAAGTGTCTTCTGTGAAATTTCTTAAGTTTTCTTCCAGTGTCTGGGACTGGGCCAGTGCCTTCTGGTGGGGAACCCCAGCCCAGACCAGACCGCATGAGTAACATTCCGGTTTTCCCTCTGTGGAGTGTTCTTTGATACTCTATTCTACCCATGGGGTCAATCAGATGGCCCAGGAAGCTCTGGATTCTGTACCTATGAAGCTATCATAGGCTCTGTGGCCAGAACCTTGGTTCCAGGAGGGCAGTCTGGCAAGTAAATGGCTTCCACAGGCAAGCTCATTATTTCTTTCATAATAATTGTACTAAGTTGCTTAGTAGAATGGTGTTTACATGCTGATTTTGGGTGACACAGCACTAATTCAAGGATATGGGCTATCAATGGTCCCCTGCTGACCCTTGGCTTGGATCAGGTATGTGGGCCATTCTCAGCAATCACTTATTCATGGTCTGACTGCAGTGCCACCCTCTATAGTGCTGCAGATGCAGGCGGTGGTGGCATCCATCTTATATCTTGTACATAGTTCCTGCTGAAACCAAAAGAGGTCACCCTTGCTCTTCCAAAGGCTCAATGCCGCGTGTCGGACAGCTCAAAGGTTACTGTACTTATCTCCTTCAAGGGCTTTTAAAACCTTTGCTCTGCAATGCTGACTGGCCCTTTCTTGCCTCCCCTGTATGTGGTGGCCTTGTGCTTTCCTGTGTTGGTCTTAAACCACGTGTGATGAGGGACATAACTTACACGAATGGGACCACTTTTCTTTGTCTGGGCTCAGGTCTTTCATCTCTCCTCCCTGCTGGTGGTAGTGTGTGGAAGGCAGGGCTGTGGTTAGTGTTGAAAGACATCACATTCCAAGAGTGCAGTGATTATGGCCTACAGAGCTCAAGGGAAGACATGCTTGGAAGGTGAGTAGTTGTCTACTTATGGTATAAAATTCCTAGCAGTCAATTTAACATGACTGAGAAATGAATTATTGCTCATATTTTCTGCTACACTCTGGTCATCAGATTTGTGTTTGTGCTCATTATTAAGGAAATATCATTTAGAGAGTCATTGGAGGCCACTATCAATGGATGGTCTGATAAGTGACAAAGCATCATTAGTTATGATGTAAAACACTGTTAAATACCTAGTATTTAGGAACTTCAGAGGCATTGTTCCAACATGAAAAAGTTCTGAATAGAACAAGAAGAAATGTATTCTGGAACTGAATAGGAAGAGAGGTGCTTGGACACCAGGAAGAATCTTTCTGTGCTCTGACTAAACAATAAACAAATATGTAAGTATCTGCTTTATATCCATGTTCCTAAATCTCCATCACTAAATCACTGCATTTTGCACCATCTCATGAATTTTGTAATTATTCTTTAGTTACATTGTTTATTATTTTTTTTACAATAAATTATTTATACAGTCAGGGGTGTTTTAAAAAATATTTGACTGGTTCTGCATACCCTAGGGGAGGCTTTTAGAGACATCAATTCTGTGATGAATTAATAACTCTCCCCCAAATGATAAAGCATATGTTCAAGGAAATTGAACAACCAGTTCTAAAATTTATACGGATGTGTGCCTGTGTTCCAATAGGCTTAGCGATACAAACAATGTGAGAGGGACAGAGATGGGGCATTGGATCTACTAGATATCAGAACATATCATAAAGCTCTTGTTTGTAAACATTTTGCTATACCAGTAATAAAGAATTCTAAAGAACAGAAGAAATGACCCAGAAATTGAATCATCTATCTTGGGAGTTGTAGTATAAGTTTTGTAATTTAATAAATGATCAAGGTGAAATTTTAAATCTGTGGGGAAAAGTAGACTATTGGATAAATTCTGGAAGGGCAAACTGCTATTTATGTCCACTCTCCTCATCCTCCCATTTCGCACACCTCTTCATGACTGTCTCTGTCTTTCTCTCTTTTCTGATTTGTAGTTTTTGCTGAATTCACTCTATCTTTGCATAAATAACATTCTTGTTATATCAACCACCCCACTCCATCTTCACACTATTACTTCCATATTATCCCCACTTGCTTCCTCTAAGGAAGCAAATAATAAAGGATTAAATAAAGCAAGGCATGGAATAAAGTTTGAAGCAGGGACCAGCATTCAAGGATTTGTTGCTGGAGTCCTGTTGTTGAGTCATATTTTTAAATATCATCCCGTCTAGGAGTGTGATTGATGTCAGACAGTGTCCTGTGTCAGGAAAACCATCTAAAATTTCAATTGAAACTATAAAAAGCAAAAATTTAAACCTCTCCGCCACACAAAAAAACACATCCCTTAATACCATAGGTAATAGAAATAAATGTGCTTCTGAGTGTTCACTTTTCTGATGAATCACTTCCATTCTGCTTCTCTCTGGAAACATGAACAGACATAAAAACAGGTAGGATATAAGAGTGTATAGAGGGACAGACTCCTAGGTATGGACCCTCTCTGAAGAGACCTCATGAGCTAGTCCAAGTTTTCCCTCAAGCTTCAATCCCAATGCCACATTCTATCAGAGTGAACAGACCTGTGGTTCCTTCTTTTCAAAAACGTGAAAAGAGAAAAATTCCTTAATATCTAGAAATTATGCTTTTAGTTTTAAAGTCGTGGCATATCAAGATCAGGTACTGAGAGGAAAAAAGAACACTAGGAATCTATACATCTTTGCACATTTATACATAAAATTTGTTAACAAGCACTTATTGCTACTCCAGTCCCCAAACATTACGTGTCCTTGTGGATTGATGCTGAGCCGTGTCCCAGAGCTCAGCTCTTGCATCTAAAGAGTACACAGGCATTTCACCCCGGTACTGCACCGAGACACTTTATCCCCTCCCAGTATTTGTGGTGTTCTATTCCAGAATATGAAGGGAAATAAAGCATCTTCAAATAGAAACCCAGGAGAGTTAAAAAGAAAGAAAAAGGAAAAAACTCTAATCGGTTGGGGAGATAAAAATTTTGCAAACCTTTGAGCAAGTCAAACCACAGATAGGTGTGTCTTGGAAAGTCATGCTGATGGGAAATTTCCAAACCCTGAGGGGAACTGAGAGGCAATTCTACAGAATCATGATCTCTCAGAGAAAACTCTTTAAATTCCAGTTGGAAATCAAGGAGGAAACTTTTGCTTCTTGAATTTTTTTCCCCAAGACCATGTTGAAGATGGTGCTTGAGAAGCAGTGGGGAACACTCTTTACCTCATCTGCCAGAGATGCTTTTCCAGTCTCTCTTAGATGTAGAAGTAAGACTTGGAGACATACTTCACAGTTTTCCAGCCACTGAATGGACTTTTATCCATAGAGAATAGCAGATTGCCATTACCAGAATTGTTAAGAAACTGGCACATGGTGAGATACATAATTTGCATTTTTGCATTTTCAAAGAGCCTTTTAAATTGTGATGTTGTACTTAAAAGTATGGGTGGTTCAGGCTACCAAGTTTAATGCAACACACGCATCTATCACTTAACTGAGTACATTTCAGCTAGTTACATAGCCTTTCTGGCCTCAGAATCTTCATTTTTTAATGGGAATTATAATATTATCAAGTTCAAAGGATTTGCAAATGAATAATATATGTGGAGTCGGTAGGATAGTGCTTGACACGTATGTCCTCAAGTAATAGCAACTGTTAGAACGTAAACTTTTTTGGGGGGTCAGGAGTATACCTATTACCTGAAGTTTAATGAAATTAGACCCATCTTCACTTTTTCAACTTTAAGTTAAATCCAAGTAACTACGAAATACAAGTGTATATTTTTGTCTTAGCTCTCTAATAGCATTTTACTTAATTTTTCTACATATATTCTCATTTATTATCCTTCCTCTAATGCTGTGCCCACCCTGATGTTTTAGATTGAAAAGTGGAATTTTCTGGGGTTGTTTAAAGAATTTTGATGTAAAAGAATGGTAATTCAAGTGCTGTTTACCATTTACAGAGTTATTGATATGTGATATCGCAATTAATATTTCCATAACAAAACCATAAGGAATTGCACAGGGAAGGACATTAAGGATACGAAAGAGTGATTTACTTAAGTCATAGATCAGAGTCTTGTTATTATAAATATGCATGTCCACTTAATTTTCTCTAAGTGCATTTGATGTCATAAATAGCATTAGATGTCTGCATCAGACTTGTTCGGAATATGTAAATGGCTGATGTTCTGAACTGCTTTAGCTCTAGTTGTTGTGATCTTGTATCTCTCTTAAAATGAACCGCATTACTAAGATAATTTACAAGAGAAGGTCAGGCCTCCATCAGGAGAGACACAGGTGGAAATAGAGAAAAGTTATTTTTTTTAGTAAGAAATAGTAAGAGTATTAAGCTTAAGATGTTGAGGAAATAATATGGAAATATTAGTTGCTATATCACATATTGATGACTCTGAAAATGGTAAACAGCACTTGAATTACCATGCTCCTACATCAGAAATCTTTAAACATCCCCAGAAAATTCCTCTTCTTAATCTAAAACATCAGGATGGGCACAGCAGAACAATATTGAGGCGAGACAAAAGGATCTGAAATCTGAAGAGAACATGTTTTCCAGACTGTCATGGAAAAGAATATGCGTAGCTAGATAGACAAAGAATAACTTTTTATGGCTGAGGTAAATAATAATCCTGGGTCAAAAATACAGTGGATTTAAAGAATTTACCAGAGGGAGGGTAATCAAGAATGGGATTTTAATCTATTCTTTTAATTTGTAATAACAATATTTATTTAGAAAAATGTATGCAAATGTGACATATGTACATACAGGTACACATAAATTCATCTAAAATTTACTGCATGAAATATAATTAAAAATCACTACTGATAATAATCCTATTATTAATTCTTCATATAGTTTTGAATGTTATACATACTTCAAAGTTGAATGAGGAATTTCTATTATTTTCAGAACAATTGATGCTAGAATTAGTTCGTTGCCAAAATGAATGGGAAGGAAATAGTGGGCATTGGGGATAGTGAGGAGGCAAAATCCCCAAGGTCACAGCCCCACAGGATGGCCTAAAGCCCACAGTTCATGGCCATGAGGAGCCTCAAGCAACCTCTGCTGCAGCTCCAGCATATTAAAGAGTATGGCTATCAAGAAAGAAAAGACCATGGAATCTTCTGGGAGACATATGAACAGAATAAGCTGCTTCCTCTAGGAGTACATGAGGTTAAAATTGATCAAAGTGAGAGAATAGGGAGGACTGGGTCCATGATACAACTAATCATGGAAGTTTTGAAATAGTTTAAAAATTTTAGTCTAAGATTCTGTGTTATGTTGTCATGTTAGTTCACCCATGCACTATTTTCTACTGTTTCCCTTCTGGATCTTAAAATGATATTAAAATGTCTGTACAAATCTGTAGTTATTGCAACTTTTTTGTTTTTCACATTTAACATATTGTAAAAATGCTTTACCGTCTATGTAGTCATAATATTAATATTTTATTCACAGTATCATGTGCTAAGTTGTAGTAGTCTGATTTACATAAACACCTTCCTCTTATTAAACGTTTTAGATATTTCTAAATTGTCGTTATTATAAGTGAAACAACATAATTTTCCATTATGAAACTTAACACTTCATTTCACTTTTAGAATAATTTTTAGGATTGGGGTTACTAGGAGAGCGAATACAAACATGTTCATGATTCTGGAAAGATTTGGTAAAATATTTTCCAAAATATTAGATGCATGAAGCAGCTTCATTACAATTTTAGAATTGATATAATAAAAAAACCCATGATTTTAACAATAAATATTTTATTTTTATGGTGTATTCAATTTTCTAGCTCACTGTATGTGTAGACGCTTCTTAAAAATAGGGGCCGGCCCAGTGGCGCAGCGGTTAAGTTCGCACGTTCTGCTTCTCGGCGGCCCGGGGTTTGCTGATTCGGATCCCGGGTGAGGACACGGCACTGCTTGGCAGCCATGCTGTGGTAGGCGTCCCACGTATAAACTAGAGGAAGATGGGCACGGATGTTAGCTCAGAGCCAGGCTTCCTCAGCAAAAAGAGGAGGACTGGCAGTAGTTAGCTGAGGGCTAATCTTCCTCCAAAAAATAATAATAATAATAATGCTGACATCAACATTTCATATCTTCCTTTTGATTTATACACTGCAAAGCACATTTATAATAATTGTCTTATTTGACTCTTAATGGATCAGGCAGCTTGGACAAGTGTTACTGTATCTATTTTATGGGAGAGGATGCTGAGGCTTAGTGGTTTCTTCAATGACACATGGAAATTAAGTGGTGAAGATGGGATTGTTAACATTTTGATAGCAGAAACTGAACAATTATTATATTATTTTTGTTTAACTTTCTATTTTGGAGTAACAGGACATTTGCCAAGATAGTACAAAGAGTTTCTGTACACTCCTCACTTATTTTCCCCTAATATTGTGATTTGATATTACCATGCGCACAGTCGTCAAAATGGTAAAATGAGCATTGATATATTATTCTTAATGAAACACCACATTTTATTTATATTTCACTAATTTCTTCACTACCATCCCTTTTCTGCTCTAGGATTCAATCCAATACAATGCATTTCACTTAAAACAATTATTTTTTAAATAAAATCATAAACCTTGTGATTGTAAACCATGGGGACATTGTACTCTCCATTGTCAAAGTTTTTTTTTAACTTTTTATTGAGATTATCATAGTTTACAACCTTGTGAAATTCACTTGTACATTATTGTCTGTCAGTCGTGTGGTAGGTGCACCACTTCACCCTTTGATCCCACTCCCCACAGCTTTTCCCTGGTAGCCACTAATCTGTTCTCTTTGTCTACATGTTTAACTTCCACCTATGAGTGGAGTCATACAGAGATTGTCTTTCTCTATCTGGCTTATTTCACTTAACATAATTCCCTCAAGGTCCATCCATGTTGTTGTGAATGGGACGATTTTATCGTTTTTTGTGGCTGTATAGTATTCCATTGTATATATATATCATATCTTCTTTATCCAATCATCAGTTGATGGGCACTTAGGTTGCTTCCACATCTTGGCTACTGTAAATAATGCTGCAATGAACATAGGGGTGCATGGGACTTTTGGAATTGCTGATTTCAAGTTCTTTGGATAGATACCCAGTAGTGGGATGGCTGGGTCATGTGGTATTTCCATTTTTACTTTTTGAGAAATCGCCATACTGTTTTCCATAGTGGCTGAACCAGTTTGCATTCCCACCAATAGTGTATGAGGGTTCCTTTTCCCCCACAACCTCTCCAACATTTGTTACTTTTTGTTTGGTTATTTTTGCCATTCTAATGGGTATAAGGTGATATCTTAGTATACTTTAGATTTGCATTTCCCTGATGATCAGTGATGATGAACATCTTTTCATGTACCTATTGGCCATCTGTGTATCTTCTTTGGAGAAATGTCTGTTTATGTCTCCTGCCCATTTTTTGATCGTCTTATTTGATTTTTTGTTGTTGAGTTGTGTGAGTTCTTTATATATTATGGAGATTAACCCTTTGTCGGATATATGACTTGCAAATTTTGTTTTCCAATTAGTGGTTTGTTTTTTTGTTTCAATCCTGTTTTCCCTTGCCTTGAAGAAGATTTTTAGTCTGATGAAGTCTCATTTGTTTATTCTTTCTATTGCTTCCCTTGTCTGAGAAGACATGGTGTCTGAAAAGATCCTTTTAATACTGATGTCAAAGAATGTACTGCCTGTATTTTCTTCTAGAAGCCTTAATGTTTCAGGTCTTACCTTTAGGTCCGATTCATCTTGAATTTATTTTTGTGAATGATGAAAAAGAATGGTCAATTTTCATTCTTTTACATGTGGCTGTCCAGTTCTCCCAGCAGCATTTGCTGAAGAAACTTTCTTTTCTCCATTGTATGCCCTCAGCTCCTTTGTCGAAGATTAGCTGTCCATAGATGTGTGGTTTTGTTTCTGGGATTTCAATTCTGTTCCATTGATCTGTGTACCTGTTATTGTAACAGTATCATGCTGTTTTGATTACTGTAGCTTTGTAGTATGTTTTGAAGTCAGGGATTGTGATGCCTCCAGCTCGTTCTTTCTTCTCAGCATTGCTTTAGCAATTCGGTGTGTTTTGTTGCCCCGTATGAATTTTAGGATTCTTTGTTCTATTTCTGTCAAGAACGTCATTGGGATTCTGATTGGGATAGCGTTGAATCTGTAGATTGCTTTAGGTAGAATGGGCATTTTAACTATGTTTATTCTTCCAATCCATGTGCATGAAATGTCTTCCCATCTCTTTATGTTGTCATGAATTTCTTTCAGGAAATTTGTGTAGTTTTCATTGTATAGGTCTTTCACTTCCTTAGTAAAATTCACCCCAAGGCATTTTATTCTTTTTTGTTCTGATTGTGAATGGGGTTGTGTTCTTGAGTTCGTTTTCTGTTTGTTCATTTTTAGAGTATAGAAATGCTACTAATTTATGTAAATTGATTTTATACTCTGCAACTTTGCTGTAGTTGTTGATTATTTCTAAAAGTTTTCCAATGGATTCTTTGGGGTTTTCTATATATAAGATCATGTTGTCTGCAAACAGCGAGAGTTTCACTGCTTCACTCCCTATTTGGATTTCTTTTATTCCTTTCTCTTGCCTAATTGCTTTGGCCAAAACCTCCAGTACTATGTTGAATAAGAGTGGTGATAGAGGGCATGCTTGTCTCATTCCTGTTCTCAGGGGGATGACACTCAGTTTTTGCCCATTGAGTATGAAGTTGGCTGTGGGTTTGTCATATATGGCCTTTATTATGTTGAGGTAATTTTCTTCTATCCCCATTTTGTTAAGAGTTTTTTTTTTTAATCATAAATGGCTGTTGGATCTTGTCAAATGATTTCTCTGCATCTATTGAGATGATCATGTGGTTTTTGTTCCTCAAGTTGTTGATGTGGTATATCACGTTGATTGATTTGTGGATGTGGAACCATCCCTGTGTCCCTGGTATGAATCCCACTTGATCATGGCATATGATCCTTTTGATGTATTGCTGAATTCGGGTTGCCAAAATTTTGTTGAGAATTTTTGCATCTATGTTCATCAGCGATATTGGCCTGTAGTTCTCCTTTTTTGTACTATCCTTGTCAGGCTTTGGTATCAGAGTGATGTTGACCTCATAGAATGTGTTAGGAAGTGTTCCATCCTCCATAATTTTTTTGGAATAGCTTGAAAAGGACAGGTATTAAATCTTCTCTGATTGTTTGTAGTATTCCCCAGGAAAGCTGTCTGGTCCTGGGGTTTTATTCTTTGGGATGCTTTTGATTGTTGTTTCATTCTCTTTCCTTGTTATTTTTCTGTTCAGCTTGTCTGTTTCTTCTTCACTTAGCTTTGGGAGGTTGTAAGAGTCTAAGAATTTATCCATTTCCTCTAGGTTATCCATTTTGTTGGCATAAATTTTTTTGCAGTACTCTCTTATAATCTGTTGTATTTCTGTGGAGTCTGTTGTTATTTCTCCTCTTTCCTTGCTGATTTTGTTTATTTGAGCTTTCTCTCTTTTTTGCTTTGTAAGTCTGGCTAGGGGATTGTCAATTTTATTTATCTTCTCAAAGAACCAGCTGTTCTTTTCATTGATCCTCTCAATCTTTTTTGTTTCACTAGCTGCCGGGAGCTGTGCCTACATCATTTGATCGGCTGTTTGACAGGGTCCAGCTGATTAATGCTGAGGGGTGCAGGGTTTCCCCTTGGTGAAGAATAACCGGCTGGCCCCTCACATAGTTCTGAAACCTGTGCTGCTTCTAATTGCCCTTCATTCCTTTTCCTTTCTTAACCTCCAGTTTTCACTCCTTTGGGTGGCTGCTTGGGAGGCACTACCTCCCAGGAGAATTAAATATGGTAAGAGAATGTGACCACCTGGAGGTAACTTTCAAGATATTTTTCTGAGAGCTAATTTCGTTTGATGCAGTTAGTTAATGGAGGAGCATACAGTCCCTTTTGAGACAAGCAGAAAGGAATCCTGCCCAGATAAGATGTCGAGTTAGGTTTATGGCCTCCATCTGGTTAATGTTTCCTTCTTCCTCCAGTTCTTTGTCTAAATATATATACATCATCTTTCCAAGTTTGCTGGTTAATTGGATGATCAAGAAGTATCTATATATTATTCTTGACCTTCTGCTTTCTGTTAAAATGTTACAGAGGTTTTCTCTTAAAAGCAATAAATAATAAATAATTGCTGAGTAGAAGGGTCGAGGGGTGCAGGGATGCCCCTTGGTGAAGAATGGCCAGCCGACACCCCTGATATTTTCTGAAATGTATGCATGCTTTCTATCAAGGTTATGACTATACTTATTTCTGCTTTTTATTCTTGAAGATATATAGTTTAGCTTAGCTTTCCAGCCCTTTACTTTACTAACAAAATGATATTTTCTCTGGGCAGTGTGCTCAAGGGAGTGTGAGCTCTGCAACCTAAAAGATAAAGGAGTGCTTTCACCCCCTAAAGGGCCCGGGAATGTAAAGATGTTTAACTGCCCGCTGAGAATGCAAATAGCCCTGGGGATAAGATACCCTGGAGTCGCCTTTTGTTCCCATTAACCATCTACACTAATGGCATAAATGATTGAGAGAGGCAGGTATGGCTCCTGAGGATGTAAACAGATGGAATGCTGTCCTGTCCGGAGGCCTGGACCTTCTCTCTTTGATTTAACTTTACCATGAATTACAACACATGTCAAGGTACTTATCTCTTTTAGCTTAGAGACAACAAACACTAGTTACTTGCGGAGAAGACGATCATTAACCTTATGCTCTATAGAATAGAATGCTAATAAATATTCTTGTGTTCGTTTTTTTACTTCCTTATCTCTCTGAGAATATTTGTAGAGCTATTTCTGTACTAATCCTGAAAAATATAAAAACGACACTTGTGGTCAAAGTTGGACTTGCTAACACCAACCCAAGTCTCACATCCTTTCCATTTCCCTCATTGCGCCGCCGCCATCCATCCCTCAGGAACCTGGACTCAGCAGGGGTGGGACTCCAGCAAATAGCATTTATTTGTGCTCTGATTTTTGATATTTCTCTCTTTATGCTAACTCTGGGCTTTGTTTGTTCTTCTTTTTCTAATTCAGTTAGGTGTACTTTGAGATTGCTCATTTGGGACTTTTCTTGTTTGTTAAGGTGTACCTGTATTGCGATGAATTTCCCTCTTAATACAGCTTTTGCTGTATCCCATATCAGTTGGTATGGCATGTTATCATTTTCATTTTTCTCTAGATATTTTTTGATTTCTTCTTTAATTAATTCAGTGATCCATTGCTTGTTCAATAGAATATTGTTTAGTCTCCACATCTTTGTCCCTTTCTCACCCTTTTTCTTGTAATTAATTTCTAGCTTTAGAGCATTATGATTGGAGGAGATGCTTGTTATTATTTCAATTTTTTTTTAATTTAAAGAGGCTTTCCTTGTTTCCCAACATATGGTCTATTCTTGAGCATGTTCCACGCACACTTGAGAAGAATGTGTATTCTGCTGTTTTTGGATGAAGTGTTCTATATATGTCTATTAAGTCCAACTGTTTTAACTTTTTGTTTAATTCCACTGTTTCCTTGTTGAATTTCTGTATGGATGATCTGTCCAATGATGTGAGTGGGCTGTTGAGGTCCCCTACTATTATTGTGTTATTTTTGATGTCTTCTTTTAGGTTTGTTAATAGCTGCTTTATGAACTTTGGTGCTCCTGTGTTGGGTGCATAGATATTTATAAGCATTATTTCTTCTCGATGTAGAGTCCCTTTGATCATTATATATTGCCCCTCTTTCTCTCTCTTACTTGCCTTATCTTGAAATCTACTTTGTCTGATATAAGTATTGCAACATCTGCTTTCTTTTGTTTGCCATTAGCTTGGAGTATCATCTTCCACTCCTTCACTCTGAGCCTGTATTTGTCATTGGAGCTGAGATGTGTTTCCTGGAGGCAACAAACTGTTGGATCTTGTTCTTTAATCCATCTTGCCACTCTGTGTCTTTCTATTGGAAAGTTCAGTCAGTTTACATTCAGGGTGATTATTGATGTATGAGGGCTTAACACTGTCATTTTGTCACTCGTGTTCCAGTTTTCCTGCATTTCCTTTGTTTCTCATCCTGTGTGTTTTGGTCTACCCATTAATTTCTGCAGTTTCTTATGCTGTATTTCTTAGTTTTTTCTTTCTTTATTTTTTGTGTCTCTCTTCTGCTTTCTAGTTTAGTGGCTACCCTGAAGTTTGTATTCAGAATCTCATGCATAACATAGTCCATTTTCTGATGGCCTCTTATTTCCTTAGTCTAAGCCGATTCAGTCCCTTTTCTCCTCCCCTCCTAAGTTATTATTCTTATATTTTACTCCAACTTGTGTTTTGAGTTGGTGGTTAAAGTGACACGATTGTCTTTGTTTTGTGTTTTCCTTCCCTTTAGCCTAATGCTACAGTTGAATATTTGCTATCCTATTCTGATTCTATTTGTCTCCTTATTCTGTGTTTTGTGACCCCTTTCTCCCTTTTTTTTTCAGGTATGAGAGCCTTCTTGATGATTTCATGTAGGGGAGTCTTGTGGCTATGAAGTCCCTTAGCTTTTGTTTGTCTGAGAAGGATTTAATTTCTCCCTCATATCTGAAGGATATTTTTGCTGGATAGAGTATTCTTGGCTGAAGATATTTTCTTTTAAAGTTTTGAACATGTCCTTCCATTTTCTCCTAGCTTGTAAGGTTTCTGCAGAGAAATCTGCTGAAAGTCTGATAGGGGTTCCTTTGTAGGTTATTTTCTTCTGCCTTGCTGCCCTGAGCATTCTTTCTTTGTCATTCATTTTTGCCACTTTTACTACTATATGCCTTGCAGTAGGTATTTTTACATTGACAAATCTAGGAGATCTGAAAACTTCCTCCACCCACATTTCTCTCTCATTCCCTAGATTTGGGAAGTTCTCTGCAATTATTTCTTTGAGCATGCTTTGTGTTCCATTCTCCTTCTCTTCACTTTCTTGGATACCTATAATTCTTATGTTTCCTTTCCTCATTGAGTTGGATATTTCTCAGAAACTTGCTTCATTTCTTTTTAGGTTCAGTTCTCTCTCCTCCTCTGTCTGGAGCAATTCAACATGTTTATCTCCCATTATGCTAATTCGCTCCTCTATGGTGTCCACACAAGCATTCAGGGAATCTGTATTTTGTTTTATCTCTTCCATTGTGTCTTTCATCTCTAGTATTTCTGATTGACCCTTCTTTATAGTTTCAATCTCTTTTGTGAAGTAGCTCTTAAACTGGTTGAATTGTTTCTCTATATTCTCTTTTACCTCATTGAGCTTTTTGACCATAGCTATTCTGAATTCATTGTCATTTATTTCTTAGTCCTCAGGACATAATTCTGGGTATTTATTGTTTTCCCTCTGGTCTGGAGATTTGATGAATTGCCTGGTGCTGGAAGTACAGGTTTTCCTCATTGTGATATTATTAGACTGCAGTTACAGCCTATCGCCACTAGATGGGAGGGGTCGAAAGCTGCATATTCTGAGCCCTCCACTTTCTGCTGAGATGGCGTGACACAGCACAGGATGGGGGGGCGATTTCTCTTTCATGAAGACCCGCATTTCCCTGTCAGCTCTCTGTATCTGGTCTCCTGGAGTCTTGGATTAATGAGGTCACCCCATGTGAAAGCTCCCTCTAGGCTTCAAGGGCAGTAGGGAGTCCAGGATGATCCTGCAGACATGTGGCCCCTCCCCCACTCCTTCCCTCATAGAGCCTCCCGCGGCAGCAATCCCAGTCTTTAGGGGAGTGATTGAAGTTCTCTCTTACCCCTTTCCATATCCCCTGAGAGGTGCTCCAGCCTCTCCACCCTGTCGTTTGGCTGCTGTGACTCTCCGAGGATTCCTGTGCTATTAGGATATTTTCTGTTGGAATATGCTTGTTCCTTTTTGTTGTATGTTAGAAGGGAGAGAGTCCCATCCAAGCTTACTCTGCCATGATGCTGACGTCACTACCCAGTACTGAATAAATGTTAATACAAGTTGCTCTCATGTTTTGTTGCCTCCAAATTTTATATTTTACCAATAATAATATATTTAGATTTCATAGTCTGGCTTTCATGGCCTTCAGACAGGAGAACAACTTTCTTTTCCAAGCTTTTCTACTATAAACTTTGAGTCTGGCTAAACTAGAGGTTTCATATTGACCTTCTCACTATTTGCCTCATAAAGTTTGCCCTATCATGTCCATTAAAAGTTTGATTTCATTTCTCTCATCCCAAATGTCTTTAATCCTCTGATTTTATATGTCTGGGTCCTATACTTTTTCACAGCCAAGGACTTATTTGATTTCTACTTTCCTCTCACATGGGTGCCATAGATTGAAGTTTCTATGGACCTGTAATTTATTTTTTAATATTTATTAAAGATATTTGGAATTGGGGGCTGGCCCCGTGGCTGAGTAGTCAAGTTCGTGTGCTCTGCTGCTGGCGGCTCAGTGTTTTGTTGGTTTGAATCCTGGGCGCAGACATGGCACTGCTTGTCAAGCCACGCTGGGGCAGCGTCCCACGTGCCACAACTAGAAGGACCCACAACAAAGAATATACGACTATGTACTGGGGGGCTTTGGGAAGAAAAAGAAAAAAATAAAATCTTTAAAAAAAAAGATATTTGGAATTGTCTTTCCTAGCTTTGGATCACCATGAGAAAACAAGTGTGATCCACAGTGTTAATAAGATTTCAGCCACTCAGCAAAATAACTTAATGTTTTAAGACTGTTGTACCACCATACTACAGATAAACAAACAATTTGAATTAATATTTTTGAAAAATGGAAAGTACCTCTAGAAAAGACAATACTAAAAATTATAATGAATGTCACCACTCCAGATACAGGTGCTACATACCTGTATCTTCCATATGCTTTGTACGTATGGAATTATATAACCTTCATAGCAGCTCTCAGAGGTAGATTATTTTATTATTCATGTTTCCAGTGGAGAAAATGAAGCACAGAGATGTCAAGGGACTTGGTAAATATCACATCATGAAGGGGAGTTGGATGCGGTGTGAATCTAGGCAGCATGGCCTCAGACTTTATGCTTTGATCTCTGTGCTAACCTACTTCCTAGCTCTGCTTTTGAATATTTGCATTTCAAAAAATCTGGTTTGGGGCCTGACTCTCTTCAGTTAATGTTATAGTTCATGCTTTAACATAATTCTGAAGTTTTCAATACTAATTTATCTACCTTTAAGAAATTTGTACTCTTCTCCCTGCAGACAGTTTCTACTCTTCTAAAACCAATCACATAGTGACTTACATAATTAATGATCTTCTCTAAGTTTATCTTAAACCTTATATTAAATTGTTGGGAAGAAAGGAATATTTTCCCTATTCACAATAACTTGAGAATTTTGATTCAATATTTGAAATGAAAGATAACTATAGAGTTATGGAAGAGATATGAATAAATAGTATAATTTTAAAGTATCTTGAAACAATAGACTAAAGTAAAATGGGGAAATTGACAGCTTGGACTTTATAAAAAGGAAAACAAGTCATAGCAAAAGAGAAAAAGCAAAATCATAATAGTGGAAGTAGCAGAGGTTGAGATTTACTTCGCTCTTATTATGAGCTACATCTTTTTCTCATTTTGTCTGTATAGTAACCACAATTATGTCTAAAGTGTCTTTCTCAAGATCATGCAGCTAGTAAATAGTGGAACTGGGATTTGAACCCATGCCATCTGACTCGAGCAAATTTAGTCTATACCAAGAATTGTAATTATTTTGCTAGATTAATATGCATCCTAGGTAAAAATATCGATTGAAAAATATGAGTTAAAAAAAGATAAAAGATTCTCCTAAGGGCAATGTTTTCATTAAAAATGTAAAATGTGGTGGGTAATAAAAATTTATATGTATATTATAAAAATACAGGTTTTTTCCTATTAACCAAGTGCGATAATAACATAACATCACAAGATAATCTTTTCTTGTCTGTACTTTCATCAGCTTTTCTGAAAAACCATCAATCTTGAAATATTGGTCATACTTGTATATAAAAAAGGATATAGAGATACACACACACGCAAATATACAACATTTCCGGAAGGACATACAATAAACTGAATTTAGTTACTTCTGTGGAGTAGAATTAGAGATTCAAATAACTTGGAGAGAGATTTTAATTTTTCTTCTCACATTCTTCTGGTAGTTTTAGTATTTTATGATGATCAAGAATTATTCTATAATAAAAATATGTTTCATAAAAGAGTACAAAATATTGAAAAACTTTTTAAATACTTATCAATAAGAATGATAATCTCTAGCATTTAGGGCAGTACTATTGTACTTCAGAAATTATTCTAAAGTTTTTGTAGAATTATTATTTATGAGAGTGAAAATTGAAGCAATGTAAATATCTCAATGGGCAAATGGTTAAATAAATGCTTCCTATAAGATTTATATATTATCACACCGTTAAATTGATAACTAAACATATGGAAATTATAAGAACATGGGAAGAAATACTGTGAGAATTGTAAGTCAAAATCAGAACAGAAAATGACAGTATACGATGATTTCAGTCACATAAAATGTACGCTATGAATAAGGACTTGAAATAGAAAAATCATAAAATCTTATGTTGGAATTATGGGGTTTTTTTAAATAATGTTTTTAGAAGAAGTACCCTGAGGAATTCAGCTTAAAGAGGGACATATGTGATTAAAAACACTACTTATATTATAGGCATGTTAGAAATTTTATATCAGGTCAAATTCACAGGCAGAAAGGCTCAATATTCTAATGGGATAAGTTCAAGAGTACAGTAAACAGATAAAGAGTAGTTTCCCAAATTAACACAACCTCAAGGTCCAGACATTTGTTACATCATGACCATCAGTGAAGCTGACTTCTTGAACACAAGAGGCATAGGTAAAGGGTTGTCAAAGTAAAGCATATTTCACCCAAATCCCTGAAGGAGTCAGGGACAATGGGCACAAAAATGAGTGAAATAAAGTGAGAACATTTTCTTCAGGAGGGATTCTCCAACATTAGTGCTTAATTATGTTGAAATAGTGTTGTTCAGATTTCAAAGCACATGTATAAGATGCATAATACATGAAATATACCTATGCATGTGTGTGGGTATAAAGTCTTTTTTTTTTAATTGTTAGGAAAACTCAGAATAAGAAAGTGCGAGTATTTGTACTCTACTTTTTGAATGAAGGCTAAAATTTCAAAGCAGTTAAATCACTTGCCAAGATGGTACAAGTTCGATAGTTCTCAATCTTGGTAGGAATCGAAAATTTTAAAGGACATTTATTTTTTATTTATGCAAAATCTTTGGCCCGGTGCAATGTGTTTCTGAATTAGCGGATAGATCTGGGAGAGACTTGGACATCTGTAGATTTACAAAACTTCATAGGGGGTTAAAGGTAGTTGGAGGTAACAGGATGGTGCAGAAACAAGGACTTCAGAGTTCAGGCCACTGATCTTCCTAAAATATCACTTCTTTTCTTCTCTCTGAAGATTAATCCTTTGTCAACTGCATCTTACCTACACTAGTATGGTGATGAATAACAGTGTGACTGAATTCATTCTGTTTGGGTACCCATGGGATGCAGGAAAGCAGAAAGTAATATTTGAGGTTTTCTTGATTCTTTACATTGTGACATTGTTGGGGAACTTTCTCATTGTAGTGACTATTAAAACAAGTAGGACTGTTGGGAGTCCCACGTACTTCTTCCCATTCTATCTGTCCTTTGCTGATGCCTGCTTCTCTATGACCACAGCCCCCAGATTGATTGTGGATGCCCTTTCTCAGAAGAAGACCATTTCCTTCAATGAGTGCTTGACTCAGGTCTTCGCAGTCTCTTTCTTTGGCTTCACAGAGGTCTTTGTGCTCATCTTCATGGCCTTTGATCACTATACAGCCGTTTGTAAGCCCTTGTGATACACAACCACCAGGAGCCAGCAAGTTTGTGTTGTGTTGGTGATTACGGCCTGGGTGGGATCTCGTATCCACTCTTCAGCACAGATTTTCCTGACTTTGAGATTGCCCTTGTGTGGCCCTAATGTGATTGACCACTATTTCTGTGACTTGCTGTCCTTGTTGAAACTTACCTGCATGGACCCATTTATGACAAATTTGCTAGTTGTTTCTAATAATGGGGCTATCTGCATGGTGAGTTTCATAATTCTACTTATGTCCTATGTTGTCATCTTGTTATCTCTGAGAAATCACAGTGCAGAAGGAAGGCAAAAATCTCTTTCCAGGGGCCGACCTGGTGGCACAGCAGTTAAGTTCGCAGGTTCTGCTTCTCGGTGGCCTGGGGTTTGCTGGTTTGGATCCCGGGTGCCGACATGGTACTGCTTGGCAAAAGTCATGCTGTGGTAGGCATGCCATGTATAAAGTAGAGGAAGATGGGCACAGATGTTAGCTCAGGGCCAGTCTTCCTCAGCAAAAAAGAGGAGGATTGGCAGTAGTTAGCTCAGGGCTAATCTTCCTCAAAAAAAACCCCAAAACCAAAATAAAACAAAAAATTTATTTCTACATGCACCTCCAACTTTATTGTGGTTGTCATATCTTTTGGCCCATGTATATTTATATACACATGACCACCACCCACATTTCCCATAGACAAGATGGTGGCTGTGTTTTACATAATTGGGACACCCTTGCTCAACCCTCGGATTTATACACTGAGGAATGTAGAAATTAAAAATGCCGTGAAAAAGTTATGATGTAGCAAAGTATGACTTCAGTTGATCAATGATTCTAACATAAAATTCCTTAACAGCTTAGTTTTGTCTCAGGGACAGGAAAGAGAAAATATTCTTGTTGGAACACCAATAATTAAGAAATCTTTGGAAGTATATACATACACGTATATTCACAGATATATACACAAATATATATACACATATATACTCATATATTATATATATTATGTATACTACGTATTATACATAATATACGTACGCATATGTAGTCTGTATCCTTATTCTGAGACTATTGCATTCAAATATAATTACTTCAAGTCTTTAACCATTTTGAACAACCTGTGATGACCCTTACTTGAATTCTATCAAAATCTGGACATATTCATACATTGAATAATGACAAAATGACTCTGTGGGTGTGTGCACATCAACCAATTCACCAATTCTTCTTTTTTTAGATTTTATTCTAGTCCTTATGAGTGTGGTCATAAGAGCTAATCCATATAAGACTGGACACTTACGGAATCCAGGCTGCTGTCTTGACAACCTGAGGATCAGAGAAAACGCTCTGAGAAAATGGTACTCTGGAAATCTATGTCTGAGCCTGCCTCACTGGCAGTATCTATATTGATGGACTCTCAAACTCCAATGCAAGCTGAAAATATCATTGAAAACCTAGACTGCCACTGGAAAGCCTCTCAAAATATTGTGAGTGGTGATGGAAGGAGTCTCATGGTTGGATATGATAGGCAATATCACCAGGTAGTTGCCATTTGGGGTCTTTCACATTGCTCTTCACAAATTAGAGAGAAGAGGCTATAAGAGAGTTTGGCATCAGGCATACGTAGAAGGGTGAGTAACGGGAAGAGAGGAGAATAAATAACAATGCGCGATGAAGAGAGAGAAAAGGTGAAAGGAAAACGGTAATTTTATCCAGGTGGGAGAGAAGGAGCTTTATATTCCTTGTATTTGAGAATCACTCATGGCTATATGAACATTTTCAGGAAAAAAATGATATTTCAAGATATTTCTGTGTCATTGACCTAGTGTAGCTTTGCTTCCTTGGCCATTGTGTTTATTTGGATATTAGGAAAGAAGCATATATTTTTTGTTCTTCCTCATGGTATCTCAAAATCCCAAATTCAGATTTCTTGGGAGAACTTGATATTGAAAAGTCAGCTCTAGTGCTTCTCAACTTTGAACTCTTAGTTTTAGTATGAAAATGTTTTTTAAAAAATTTTTATTTTTATGTTTTCAGTTGAGATTCATAATAGCTTACATCTTTGTGAAATTTCAGTTGTACATTATTTCTTGTTTGTCACCACATAAGTGCTCCCCTTCACCCCCTGTGCCCACCCTCCACCCTCCTTCCCCTGGTAACCTCTGAACTACTTTCTTTGTGCATGTGTTTGTTTATATTCCTCATATAAGTGAAATCATATGGTGTTTGTGTTTCTGTCTGATTTATTTCACTTAGCATAATATCCTCCAGAAAATGCTTTATAATGTGTATTTTCATTTTGAAGATAATCCAATCTGTATGTGTAATATACATTCATCACCACCAGCATCACTACATAATATCATAAGAAGTATTTTTGTGCTATTTTAGTACCTAAGTTTATAATTCCCACCAAATTGGCACCAAGAAGTATTACTTTAAGTGATATAGGCTGATATGAAAAGCACACGGTAAACTTCATAAGTATGTGGTCAATTTCCATTAACTGAAGACAAAATGTTACTATATTGCACCAAAGATTCCCAATAGTTCCAATATAGACAATGGTAGCAGCATAAATATTTAAGTGCCAAAGATCACATTTGTCAGAGTTCTCAGTACCATATTCACAAGTGGCAATTTTGTTTCAGACCCCCTCCAAATAAACATTCCCAATTTTCCTAATTTTACATCTTACAGTTCCATTTTTAAAGCATTTTGAATCTAGTCCTATGAAGATTATAATTAGGTGTAATTGGTTTTTAAGTATCCATGACATAATCAAAATAAAACTTTAGTTCTTATCTCTTGTTCTTCCTTCAAATGAAATATAGTGGGAGAAAATTTTTATCTGTGCCTAAATGAAAACTCAGATAGTTTCAGGAATTTTATTCTCATTGTCAGATAATACAGAGTCAAGATTCCCTTAAATTTAAGACAGGGACTCAATTTGAGAGAGTGGGAGAGGCTATCAGGGGACAGAAAGATCTTACTTGAATTGGTGTCTTAAAATGCTGGCTTACTGTCTCTGGGCCCAGCAAATGTTGAAAGTTTTTTATTTCCCTTCCTTTTGGGGCGCCTTAGGCCCTCTAATTCTAGTGTCCTTGATGTAGGAGGTCATGTCTATCCCTTATTATCACTGGTGACTCCCTGCTTAGCCCTTAGAAAGCCAGTGGTTACCTTAAAAATTCTGTGTCCTTCCAAATGACCCTACTGTACTGGTCCCTAGAAAATCCCCTATGGCTCCTCTATGGCTGTGCATGGAGAAACACCTATGCATCTCTGCCCCTCAGGAGTACCATTAATGTAGAAACACGGTTAATGTGGGCTGATGTCAACCAGCCACCCTCACCTGAGTCCATCAGTAAGTCAGCCTGTCTCTGTTCCTGCCTAGACTTTTCTGATTTCGGTCCCTTGGTCCCACCAATATGGAGGGTTGCATGCTGGGTTCACAGAATGACACTCTGAAATCCCCCTCCATTACACGCATGCACAGACTCACCCACGTCTTAAGCTTGAGGTGAGGGGCAGGCATATCTCTACAGTAATTTCCCCTAAGATGGTCTCACAAACGACTTTCTCATTTTACACTCTGACTAGGTTTATAACCTTTATCTAGTTGTGGAGAACTTAGCTTTATCGTTTCCTTTGGTTTAGAGATAGGCATAGGTGATTTGGCCACACTTTGTAATTTCCCATCTATTGTGTCTAGTCAAAATTTCAGTTATAACACCTTGTTACATAAGAATTGTTAATTCATAAATAGTTTGTATTAACACTGGACTTCAAGATAATTTATTTTCATTTAGAAAAGGATGGTACATTACTGCAATTTGAGAAAAATCTGCTTGTAATCACATAAAAGATACATTTTATGGGGAAAAGTGTGTACAATTAAACCTTATTTGTAAACAGTGAAAGCTACAAAGGGAATTGGGCAGAAACCGACTATAGAAATGATTAATGAGGAAAGGGGAGGAGGAACCCCTCCAAGCATAAGAATGGGAGAAAGGAAAGGAAGCCTGAAAATCAATCTTTGGATCAGGGGAATAAATAAAATTACAAAGTCACTTCATGGAAGATTTAAGACAGCTATTGTAAAATTTTTTTGTGATTTCTATGGTGAGGTAGCCGTTTTCAAGTCCCCCATCTCTGTATTCAGGTGTGAGGCTTCTGTACAGGAAAAGAACCTCTAGGATCCTAAAGAAAATCATTACTAGGGTGTTAACAGACAACAGGGATAGTTAGTGTTCAAGTAATTTTGGCACCAGCCACTTCAAATAGCTGGACAACTAAAGGGCTGTGTAGGATCCCAGCAAATGACAACCAGTCACAGAGTTCTGTGGGAGACTGCAGAGATCTCTCACTCCCCTCCTTTCTCCATCCCATGAGTCAGAAGGAGAGGATGAGATCAGAAGCTAGAAAGTGTTTGAAGAAGTAGAACCCAGTTAAGGAATAATAACAGTATCTTGTGGCCTAAGTGTACCCTGGGCCTCTAGGCTGGCCTGCGGTATAAAAATGCATACTTAACAACTCCATCAGGAAAGAAAGGATTTTTTTACCCAGCAATTCCAGCAAAAGTACATACTGAGATTGCATTTTATATGGGTCAAGTACCCCTCCCTGAAACCATCACTATTGTTAAAAAAAATAGGATTCTCTGATTTTCCAAGCCTTGACCATAAGCTTACTCTTGGAGCATGGATGGAGACACAGATTCAACTTTGTGGTTGAGAGTGGGAAAAGAGTGGGTTTATTACAAAAAAAAGAAATGATTACACAACAGGCAAAATAAACTCAAAGCATGTACACCAGATTTGTATCAGTCTGCTTTACTCACTTTCACAACTGATTTCTGAGGTACCCATGGCAGCATATGTTCCCATGGCTGCCTCCTGTCCACATGGTGACTTTCTACAAATTAGGAAAATGTGCTTCATCCTCAAGATGATTTACTTCCAGATAGCAGAAAATTGTCATAATGTACTTACTCATTTATGAGACCCTTCACTGCCATCTGTCAAAACCCTACTGTGATAAATATATAAACCTAGGAGACCTTGATATAAACAGTGCTTCTTTAGATGTGGGGCCTATATGCACAGTGTGTAGCAGCTTTGGATGTCCCTTTAAGCAGAATCAATTCTTATTGATGCAATTTTATACCGTGTCATTGAAAATTCACTCTCCATCAGGAAGATATTTTGCTACCGTTAACATTCAGTTGGATATAGTCTCTCACATCTACTGTTAACAATGCTTCTGGCTACATCAGAGAAAAGAATTCTTACTGGAAGTTTCCATGAGCTGATCACCTTATGTTTTTCCACACCTCAAAATTATAGGTGTTAGTGTCATTCAGACAGGTATCTTCTGTTGATTTCATGCAACATCACAATATTTTCTCAGGCAGGGACATTAATTATTGTTGCTCAGAATCATTTCCAGTCTGATTTCATTCGTGGTTCCTTTCCTTCCTTCTTTGTTTTTATTTCTTTCAACAAATTGTGTATTAGTTACATTCTAGGTTCCGTGATTGGTGGATACAAAGTTGAATAAGAGAGTCAGGGCCCCACTTGTCATGAAACCTATGTCTTAAGGCATTCCTTAGAGTTTGTCAAATATATAGGTGTTCTTGCCTTAGTTCTAGCTCTAATGACAGACTTTTGCTGTTTCAAATTTCTCTTATAATTTCAAGTTGGAATGGAAGGGCATGGGATTTAAAGATTTTTCAAATCATATTTTTCCAGAGCAATCCCACTTTCTTTTCCCTGATATTTCTGCTTCTTTGACTTCCATCATGTCATGATTTCTTGATTATCTTCTTACTTCTCTAATCTTCCTTTTTGGTCCACTTTATAATCTCTTCTATAATAACTTTCTCTCTTTCAAAGTCAATCTAAACCTTGGTTCTATTCTTGGCTCTTCTAATCTTGTCACATGCTTTACTTGGGTAATCTCATCTACACTCCTGATTTCAGCTAACACTTACACACTTTTGTTCAACAAATCTAGATCTCCAAACTGACTTGTCTCTTGATTTTCATTTTGTCCAGCCAGCCTATTGGATCTTTCTACTTATACATCTTATGGAGACTTCAACTGATTGCTTGAGGCCTTTAATCTGAGCTCCTTAACATGCCATGTCATGACTGTCAGTATGTATCTCTGAATCACCATTTTCTATAACTTTCTGACTCAGAATATGTGTTCTTTCCATTTTCCCTTTTCATTCTGACTCTGGGAAGTCCTTATGACTCACTTTGGCTAATAGAACATGGTACACATGAACAGAGTGCCAGTTCTGAGCTTGTGCCTCAGGAGGCATTGTTGACTTCCATTTGCTCTGTTAGAAACCTCTGTCATGAGAACAAGCCCAGATTAGCATGCTGCTTGACAGACTACCAGGAAGAGAGCACTGTTGTCCCAACCGAGATCATATTGGATTACATCATAGCCAGCTGAACCCAAAATATGTGAAAGATCCCAACTTAAATTTCTTGAGACCAATGATAATCATAGCTCTCATTATGAATTCCTGCATCTGTTAGCTATTGTTGTGTAACAAATAAACACACAATCTCAGTGTCATGAAACAATATTTTGCTGTTGTCTTTTACTCTATGGATCAGCTGGGTTGTAGTTCATTTATGCATCTGTAGTCAGCTTCAGGCTGAGTAGGTGGCTCTATGATCTGTGCTGGGGTTTTTCACACATTTACGGTACCTTATAAAGCAGATACCATTACTGTTCCCTTTGTAAAAAGGAGAAACTGAGGTCTTAGGAAGTTAAACCTCTTGCGTAAGATTATATAACTAGTGTGCTGTGAAGCTGGCATTTTGATTACACAGCTCAAATTCTTAACTACTATGTTTCACCACAGTAGAGGAGAAGAACAGAATATGTGGTGTTTCAGGAGAGTTACTGTTGCAACCTAGAAGAAAAGCTACCGTGAAAACATATCTCATATTACTTGAGACTTTTAAGCAGATGCTGGCTGCCACATTTTAGAAATTTTGCAAAAAGCATAGCTTCAATTGATGTTTGGACTATAAAACTCTGTGAATGCTGAGAGGTCACTCTTGCTATTCAACAACCTGCCTCCACCCCCACACCTTACACTAAAAGAAAAGCATCCCCTGGACTATGGAAATGCCATCTTTTTCATGTTACTTAATCTCATCCTTCCCCTCCTAATCCAAGAACTGAGATATTTCTTTCAAGAATTATAAGGAGCACTGACTTGGGAGTCAGGAAATGAGAAGCTGGTTTTATTCCAGGTTGCATCACTAATGAGTCTGTTTTTTGGGTAGGTTGTTGGCATCTCTGAGCCTCAGTTTCCTCATTTGCAGTATAAGAATGGTTCACTAGATGAGTAACAACAAAAGGGACTCTGTCCTTTTCACACACAAACACTTATCTCTTAATTGCATTAATCATTTATGACTCTAGGTGAGATTTCCTTAAAGAGATGTTTCATTTCATGTTTAAAAATAGTTGAGAGCCACCACTTTAACTAATATCTAATGCCCCATCTGTCCTTATGGCTTGGAACTTAGAGTGACCCCCTACTGATATAGTACAGAATTGAATTTTTCTACCTAACATTCAATGCCTGTCACGAGCACTCCCTTGCTTACTCAACTTCGTTTCTCTGTTCTCCTCACTTTATTTATTCCAATGTCATCCTACCCACTTCTGCCAGATTCACACAGTTTATTTCCACTATCACTATTCTGTTTGCTGAGAATGTCACTGGATTCAGATACAACAAATCTACCTCTAAGTCACAGCCAGGCCACTTACTACCTTTGTAATCTCAGCTTCCTTAAGACTTAATTTCTGTAGCAGCACAGTTAGTAAAAGAGAAAGCATAGATACCCTGTATGTATTTCTGACTATTTGAGTGGAACGTGAACAGGGTTTTTTCTCATTTAATCATGATGAACAGCCATATGATATAAGTATTATGACTGTGTGGGTTTTCTGAAGCAGCTACTGAGGCTTAGAAAAGCTGTATAACTTCCTTATAGTTTCTTTGCAGGTACTCGACTAATTCCAAAGCATAGGCTTTGACTACTATGCTTTACAGCCCCCTAGTACTTTAACCTCCTGCCTCACAGAGCTGCTGTGAAGGCCAAAGAAGGCAATACACCCAAGAAAGTTTTGGAAAGCAGTATACACATGTTTTTTTTCCCTGATCATGTCTTTATGTCTATAAGCTCTCCGCTTGCCTACCAACTTTTTCTATTCCCTCCATCAACCAATCCATTTCATGTTTCTCTTATTTCCACAGGGAAATGTTTAAGGATTGCTATTTCTTTTAAATTTCTCAAAGTTTCTAATAAATTTGTAAGGATGCAGTGGGCATGAATGCAATCCAAGACATTTTATCAATTGGAAGGGAACTGCAATGTGCTGTAGGGCACAGGTAATGCTGGTGCCAGCTCATCATCAAGGGTTGAGAGCAGATCTGTTATCAGAGTCTGGTTGCTATTTGTCTGTCAACCAGGCACAACCATGTCATTTACTGGCTATAGTCTTTACTATTTGCATTCCTAGACATACTTCAGCCAAAACCAAGAACTAAACAGAACCTTGAACTTCCAGTTCACTGTCGAATCACACCATCAGCTGCCTTCATTCCTTTCACAGCAGGTCAGTGAGGAGATATTTTTTAGAAGCCTGTTCAAGCGAAGACAGGGGCAATTATAATTAATGCTTTTCTTTTGTCTTGCCAGTCCACTTCCCTCACTTTCCCTAATTATTTAAGTAGACAACAAATATTTAAAAATTTTTTCAGATGCAGTCCATTTCCTTTCATAAGGGGAGACTAGTAAAGAAGGAAAGAAATGGAAGAGAGTAGGAGATACAGAAACATACTCACAGGGAGAGAGAGACGAGAAATTGGGAAAAAGGGCATCGGAGAATCTCCTAGTAACTATTTACGGACATTTTATCCACTCCCTTTCTTTCTGCCTATGAGCATTTTTTGGAAACCTGAAAATTTTATTTTATTTACTAGCTTTCATTTCTAAGATAGAGGGTCATACATTTAATTTTTTAAAATTTGCCAAAAGCATTCAAAAACAGATCAAGGAAGATAACTTGATTGAATTCAAGTTTCCTTACTGAGAGACTAAATATTGCTTTCAGATAAAGCACACAGGTGTTGAGTGTGAATTAAAGACATATTTTAAGAATAATAGATATGTATGCACTTATCCAGTATATACATATTCAATTAATTCAATTAATAATTGTCATATTTTAAAGGTAATTTCTATGCTATAATTCTATGTAATAACTAAAGTCTATATATTAAATACTTAACCAAATAATAAAGATGATTCTTGGAGCTTAGTTTCTACAGTTGATCAAAAATGGAAAGCTGTATAAACACAGATTCTAAGGTCAACTCAGGTCTAACCTAAGATCTTACCAAACTCAAGGTCATTCTCATGAAGTAACTTCAGAGAGTCCAAGAACCAGGTGAAATTATTCCAGCTTGTTTTTTCTAACTGTAGAGGCAAGCTGTCTGAAATGTAAAAGATGGAAAGTCATTCTACTATTATACCTTGGTCAAATTTGTAGAACAGGATTTTTATTGCTTTTAAAGAGAGATTTAAAATAGAAGCCTTAAATATTTATGATCCTAAAGAAGAAATACATTTTCTAGTTTACCAAGGGATTCACATTCTCTCCAATTAAGGACAATTGCTAACAGATATTCAACTGCAGTGTTTACCAAATCCTTCAGGTCCCTTTTTGAATCCTAGTTGACCGTATTCTTAGATCAAAGTAGAAAGAGTTTTTGTTCCATTTCTTAGAACATGCGTTATGAATATAACGTTCTCCGTTGGTTGATGGACGTGGGCTCTAACAGGTTAGAGTGCCTGTTTGAGCAGCTGTGACAGCACAGGCAAGAACATTGCTGGGGCAAGACCAACATGCTGCTCCACAAGCAGAAATCTAGATCACAGTATTAACCATTTAATTAATTGTTCCTGCACTGTGATCTGTACCTGAGTTACCAAATGGCTGCACATGTTATCATTCAGCAGAGTCACATGCTTCTTAATGAGCATTACTTTTTGTTTTTTCTCTGCTTGGAATAATTTTTTTTCACATCTGAAGAAGTTCTTTGATGGCATTTGGTATCCTTGACCAGTTCTACAATGTAAGTGGAAAACAAGACTTTGTTCTTTAAAATAATTCCTAACCTATCCAGATTCTCTACCCTGAGACAGTCAAACTGACTTACACTACCTCCTAGAGTCCTATTATTTCCTGTTGTCAATTTTTAATTTTTGTGTCTCGTTCATAATTATTTTAGCACCACTTTCGTCAAGCTCTTGGTGCTTTTCGATCAGACTCTGATTCATTAGCTTTGGTGTTATTTAAATACTGGCTTATGCCCTGGATTAAACGGTGTTTCGTCACTACTTTTCCAGTGCTGACCTTTGACGCCTTTGGTTGCATTCCAGCTTCCCAGGCAGGACAAGACTATAAGAGAGTAAAAAAACGAAAAAGAAGCCAGGAATCTTTTATTCTTATTCTAATTTCTGCTGCTTCTAATTTTCAGTAAGAATTCCAAATTTTGTCATTTTTAATAGTTCAATATTGCTTGTAATACTCTTCAAGAATTCAAATTTATGGAAGCAAGTGTAATTGCTCAAAAACCTAATAAGCAAAGCAGTCCTTAGAGCTGCAGTCACGCAGCAGTGGGGATGTCCTGCTCTCGTGTTAACCGACCTTCAACAGACTCAAGGGGTGTTGAGGTACACAAAGAGCTTTTGGGAAAAGAAAGGCATTGTGAGAATTTGACATAAAATATCATATTCAAAGACTCCGTATTTCTTTTTCAAGTATATATTTAGCATTTTCATGGAGAACGTTATTCCTAAAAGTTGCAGTTGATCAAGTGCTGCAAAAACTTTGTCATAATTTCCCAAGTAGCCAACTTTTTTAATGACTGAAGGTGTAAGTGAAGTTAGATTAACAAAAATTATCTACAGGAACTTACACACCAAATAAAGCTATATTTAGGTACACAGAATGTTGAGCTGAAGTTTAAAAATACAAATTGGAATACTTTATCTGCTACTTACCTACTGCAGAATGTTTGGCATAAGGAAATTTTTAATCTTCTCTCAGTCTTAATTGCTCATCTGTTGCCAAAGCTGAAAGAAGATGGCCTCTCCAGTGTTACTTTCCCAGTCCCTCAGCAGCACAACTAATGGGAGGAGTGTGAGAAACACGGCTTTTAGCATTCCAGCACCTTCCAAAGTGAAGGCAGGTGGAATGGAGGTCAAGGGAGCCAATGCAAAGTGCTAAACACAAGTTTAAAATATGGACTATACCTGTTCAGAAGAAAGGATCAATTTTTCCCACAGGCAGATTGTTAAACGCCTTATTAAAGTGGTAAAAGAAAAAAGAACAGACTGGGAATTTCTTGGTAACTGGGATAGTTTCCATCTTTAGTGCTTAGCACTGAGCCATGTTGCTAAAAATATAGTAATAAAGTGATCATTTTATCTAATGGCTTTTTCTAATTTACTAATTAACCAATATTTAAAAATATTTGTATGGTTCACAGTAATTTATATACAGTGAGATGTTTTGAAAAGATTTTGAAAACTTGTACAAATATTTGGGTGACTCGTTGAATTCTGGTCTAGTCTAGATTTAATTTTCCTTCAGTTTATTTTCACTATATATGACCAAAGACCTGAGTCTACCAAATTTTTTCGTACTTTGGTTCTACATATTGTAGAAATTTATTTATTATTTCCACAGATGTTTGTTGAGTAACTATTAAGTGCCAGACCTATTTTAGGTGTTTGAGATAAAACAGTGGACAGAATGAATTCCTTACTTCGTCGGCTTAGATTCTAGTGAAGGAGAAAGAAATTAACACACTAATGCATAAGCAAATAGTGTGTTTCATTAGGAGTTTATTGTACTGTGGAAAAATAAAACCTAGAAGATGGTAAAGAGGATCATCAGAGCTGAGGGCAGTCTGCAATTTAAATAGATGGTTAGGGTAGTCTTCATGGAACCATCACATTTGAATAAATATTTGAAGAGGATGAAGGATCATCCATGTGCGTATCTCCTTGAAGAAGTGTGTCTGATGGTTTCAGGGAATGGTAAGCTGGCCAGTGAGGTGGGAATCCAAAGAGTAGGAAGACATGCAGTCAGAGAGAGGGTGATGGGTGCAGATCACATAGGACCTTAAGGTTGCACTAAGATTCATCTTTTATGAGAGTGAAATTTTTTTCTGATTGCTTCGTTTTCTCTGTGAAGTAGAAAGTAAAGTCATTGGTTGAAACTGAGGAAAGAGAAGAAGGTATTAGGGTTTTAAAGACAGAGGGTTTTAAGACCTACACTCCTTTATCACTAATAGTCTTAATAGTCCTGTAGTCACTTTGGGACAGTGAGAGAGTAATGGACTGTGCACCTGCAGTGTGAAGATCTAGCAGCTCCAAGGACTCCCTTGAGATCCAGGTTGTGAATTTAAAGAGAAACCAGGTAGAGTGGTCCCAAAATACCACGCACAGCACGAAATACAACTGGTTAAAAATTCACACAGTCCATTAGCATTTTCTGAAGACAGGCAAATCTACAAAATCCTCCAGGACTAGGTTAAATTGCAGGAGCTGTGGCTTGGCTTATTACTTGAATGGAGCACTACCTTGTGGGAAGATCATGTAAGGGCCAAATTGATTGAAAGGTTGTAGAGCTACAGGAATTATCAGGAATAAGCAGGTTGTCCTAATCTGAGCAAAAGTGAGATTGTGTGGTTTGTTCCTCTACTTGTTTTGGAAATCGTCGTGGGAATTGGTTTTTATCTGAGCATTTGTCATAGCATTGGCTTAGCTTACTTGTCCAAAGGGATGACAAATTTCCCACTTAAAGAAAAATACATTATCAACTCTCTTCAATAATAAGCTTTTCCTTTCCCCTCCAGGTTCAGAGTCTTTGCTTCTTTATTTTTCTCTGAAAATTCTGAACAGTGTTGGGGTTAAGTCAAAAGTACTGTAAATGGTGGATTTGGCACCTTCTGCAAACAGATTTCAAAACATCTTAAATCTGGCACCAAGGCAGATGTGAAATATTTTCCTGATTTTATCCTAAATATTTATTGCTAACTCTTCCAATAAATAGCAAGATTCTTCTTCTTTATTTCCCCTATAACTGTAAATGTGGTTCAAGTCAGTTTTCATGGGATAGATTGTTAAAGTCACTTTTCTTACACTGTTTCATTTTCCGCCTAAGCTATGTTACAAACCCAGGACCACAGGTTTGGCTCAGTTTGCCTCTACTCTTTGAATGACCATCTCCAATCTCAGAGGGCAGGACAGTTACAAATTGAGAGATGTCTGACAAAGCAGAATTATTATGGTATAGTGCTAGACTTTAAAATCTACTGGTTCTTTCCTTAAGATGAGGACATTTTTTTTTCTTCAAGATTGGCACCTAAGCTAACATCTGTTGCCAATCTTTTTTTTTTCCTTCTTCTCCCCAAGCCCCCCAGTACACAGTTGTATACTCTAGCCATAGGCCCCATTGGTTGTGCTATGTTGGACACCACCTCAACATGGCTTGATGAGCGGTACTGCATCTGTGCCCAGTATCCAAACCAGTGAAGCCCTGGGCCGCCAAAGCAGGGCATGTGAACTTAACCATTCGACCATGGGGCCAGCCATGAGGACATTTTTGGATACATTTCTGATGTTTCTCATAATGAATGAGGCTTTAAAAATTACAACACACTTAGCTTTTAGCCATTTTGGGGCTATTTTATAGAAGCCAAACTGAACAACCTTCAGGGGATTTAGGAGCAAGATTGTAACTATGTCAAGCAGACATTTAAATTTTGGTTTTTAATATTTGGCACATGGATGGGAAAGCATTAAAATGAAAATTCTCTGTGACAAAACTCACATTTTACAATAAGGAAAAATGAGTTAATGTTGACTTTTGCTGACATATAAATCATATTATTTGTATTTGCACATATATTCACCACTTCTGTTGGTCTTCATTCCTTTCAGTGTATCCAGAATTCCATCTGGCATTATTTATCTTCTGACTGAAGGGCTTCCTTAACCTTTCTTGTACTGAAGTCTAGTTGTCAAATTCCTTGACTTTTATATATCTGGAAGTTATAAGTTCATCTTTGTTTTTGAAAAATATTTTTGATGAGTTGAATTCTCAATGGACAGTCTTTGTTTGAGCAACTTAAAGATGTTGCTCCACTCTCTTCTGGTTTACATTGTTTCTGGTGAGAAGCCGGCTGTAATTTTTGTCTTTATTTCTCTGTAGATAAATTTCTGTTTCAGTTTGGCTGCTGTTAACATTTTCTCTTTATCACTTCCTTTGACCAATTTATTATGATGTATATTTTAGTATAATTTCTTCCATGATTTTTGTGCTTGAGGTTTGTTGGACTCTTGTTTCTGTGGATTTATAGTTTTGATTAAATTTGGAAAAGTTTGGCCATTAGTTCTTGAAATATCTCTTCTCCTAGCCTATTCTTTGAGGACTTCAATTACTCATATGTTAGGTTGTTTGAAGTTTTTCCACAGCCCACTGATACTTTGTGTATTTGTTTTCAGTCCATTTTTCTTAATTTTTCATTTTAGATAGTTTCTATTGCTGTATCTGCAAGTTACTAACCTTTTCTGCTACAGTGTCCAATCTGCTTCAATGTCTAATTTTCTGTTAACCTGCCATCCAGTATGTTTCTTTTTTTCAGTTATTGTGTTTTTCATCACTAGAATTTCAACTTGAGTCTCTTTTTATACTTCCATCTCTCTGCTTACCATCAATCTTGTCTCTATTTTCTTGAAAATATTTAATATAGTTATAATAAATATTTTCATGTACCCACTTACTAATTTTGTAATCATTGTCAGTTTTTGTGTTGGTTTGAATTGATAATTTTTTCTGTCCATATTATGGGTTTGTATTCTTGCTTCTTTGCATATTTATAATTGTTGATTGGATTTAGATATTATCAATTTTACCTTAGTTATTGGGTATTTCACATTACTGTAATTATTCTTGAGCTTTGTTAGATGCGACTAGAGCAGTATTTAGTTTATGGTTAGCTTATGGTTAACTTTTCCTCACTACTGAGGCAATGCATTTCTGAATAATCTACCTGGTGCCCTGTGAATTATGAAGTTTTCTTTTCTATTGGATGGGAAATCCAAGCTATTCCAGGTTCTGTGTGAGTTACAGGGGTTGCTTCCTCTAATGTCACTAATCCTGTCTGATATCTTAAAGATACTCACCATCCCAAAGATCTCAATTCTCCACAAGTTAACCTACACATTAAAGACTAACAAAGTAAAATTACTAATAATAAACTTTTAACTAGGTGAGTTCATTCATATTGAAATATAAATATGCAAGACAGGTAGGTAAATTTGACCAAAAACATGGAGGAAAGGGTTACCACTATTAAGATATGCACACGGCTACAATAATTACAAAAATCTGTTATTAGCAAGAGAATGGACATACTAGTGAAAATGAAAACAAACCTCTGATGTAAAACATAATAGGTACAAGACTTTGGAATAAGGTTAAGATGGTATCTCAAATTACTGAAAAAAATAAATTATTCAGAATATTGCTGGAAAAGTATTTTTTTATCATGATGCATAAAAATAGATAAAAATTTAAATGGAAACTATTTGTCTATGCAGTTGAGGAAACTTTGGCAAAATTGTTCTACAACTTTACCATAGAGAAGGCTTTTCTAATAATGATGCAAAAGCAGTTGGAGTGAGAGTGTTTCATAACAAGATTAAACAGATGGGAAAGTTAAGGACTGAGGAGAAGTGAGAAGGAAAAAAGGACAGTAAGGTGATAATTTTCTTGAAATTATGGAGAAGAGATGGACCTGTGCTTTATATTTTGGGGACCTCTTCTAGTCATATGAATAACTGTGGAAAGACTTAAATGATCTGGGAAGACCAACCTCATGTTCTCAGAACTCAGCTTCCTAAGATCCAGTGTGTTTGAGAATCTAACTCTTCGCAGATACCTTTTATACCTCAGGTTTGTCAAAACTTTAGGATTACGGGAAAGGGGCGTGATTGGAGAAGGGGGCGTATGTGGCAACTGCTGCACTAGGCTGGGATTCCAATAAACTTATTGGGTACAGGAGGCAGAGAAAGATTGCATTTGCAGAAATTCTGGGAATCTGAGCTTTTTAGCATGTTTTATATGTTGACATTCTATAAGCAAGTTTAGGTATACGTATGCACTTATTTTTACAAGAATAAAATCTTCCAATATTAATGACGGTCATTAAAGCTGTAGTATTAAATAGCTCAAAGACAATTAAGATATTTCAAATAATTAAATAGGAAAACAGATTAATAGCTAATGTAAATATTAAGAGAGTGTGTTGGCTACATACAATATTGGGAAGAATGTTGTAGCCTTTATGAGCCAAGAAATGTTTTCAAAAATTTAGCTAATTTTAAATCAAAGAGAATAATAGTGGTTAGAATGTGTCAAAATTCTAATCTTATACGGGTATTACTTTTAGCATTTATAACATTAACAAAAATAACTTTGCAGAACTTTATTTTAAAATATTTAATTCATTTAGGTCAGTCATCTTTCAAGAAAAAGAACACTTTGGAAATTCTTCACACTGGATAAATTAAAAAAGAACAAAGTGGCCACTGTGCCATCTCTAAATATCAGCCGGAGGAAAATTCCAAAAATGTATAACAGCGTACAGTGGTAAATCATATTTGCCAAAAAAAAATCAGACATAATAACACAAAGAGTACAAAGAAAAAATGTTAGAAAAAATAAGTTAGCTAAGGTCATTGATCAAGCTTACACCCAGGCAGCAGGTTTGTTTTGAGAACTTTGACAACTGGGATGGGAGCAGAAGTAGCCAAATATGTGTTGAAAATTATTTACTCCCATTCCAAGAACCCATAGGCCTTGAGATTTATTTGTTAGTACAATACCAAAGTGACCAACAGCAAACAAATGATGACTCCACATCTAAACAAAGGCCATTCCAATCGGAGAGCACATTTCCTTAAGGATTCCTATGACCTAATGGGAGGAGCACTGATCTCATGTTCCCAGAGGCCCAAGTCCCCACACAATGTGCTCCATGTGAGCTGATTCCAGATATCATCCATGATGAGTCAACTTTACTGTACACCACTGATATTACAGAGACCTCTTTACATACTCAGGTGTGCCTGCACCTTCCTCTGCTGCCACAGAGAAAGAATAGAGATCTTGGCAATTATTAGTTCTCAGTCTCATTCTAGTATGTGGGGACCATAGGTTGATTTCTACTATAGCATGCACTCCTGGAAATCAATCCAAAGAGATTATTTTGGAAATCTTTGTGGATACCAGAAGTGGTACCTAGAGCATCCACCATCCCCAAGTGATTTCGTAAAGAGCTTATTCTCCTTCCTTCCAAAGAATGTGCATTCTTAACTTGACTCAGTCTCCTACATTTTAACTTTTTTTCTCTTCTTCCTTCTTCGTTCCCTATCCTGAAAACTTTCTTCAACATCTCATTGAAGAAATTCCCCAAGAGCCCTTCCAATGGTCATTATTGTCTACAAATGCCCCAACCAAAAAAAAAAAAAATATTTTTAAAAGATAAATTTATTTTAGCAATTAAATATTACAGAATTAAATATTACAATTTAAACATTACAGAATTGTATTAGCCCTATCAGATAATTTTATTAGTTTGAAGCAAGAAGAAAAAAATAGGATTCTATTCTTTATCAATGAGGTGTTAGATTGAAAAAATAAAGGAAGAAAAAAGTTGCGCAATTTGGGATCCTATTTGCTTGTTCCTGAAGTGATTTACTGTCAGTTTCAGCTGTTGCTGTCATGTCTGTGTTCACATTTTGGAAAAGAGGTTAATATTATAATTATTAATATTGTAAGAATGTCGATCCACTTAATGTTTCGTGTCCAAAAGAAAACCAAAATGAAGAAAATAAAACAAACGAGATATTCTCCCCAAGTGACATCTAGAATTTTCACCAGTATTTGAGACTAAATATTCATGTATTAACAATGAACCTGAATATCGTGACTAATTTTTAATAGTATCATCATGCAGTTACGACATGGTGGTAACATATGCAGTCACATACCTGAGGGGCAGAGATGTCAGAAATTACCCTGATGTAGGCATTTAGCTCTTCAGCCTTTCAAATGCTGAGGTCTAACCTGATAAACGATTGGATTGAATACCAAGGCTGAAGCTGAGCTTCAGAGTATTCCTATTTAAAAGTCTTCTGCAAGTACTCAAATTGGACAAACAATTGTCTACACATTAAAAAGATACTCTTAGATGTCATGTATATAAACAATGGGAAACACCAGCCTTGAATGTGAAGACAATGCTGCCCCCTTGTTCTGAATGACAGGAAGGGGGAGAAGAGTGGTCTCAGGAAGATGTTCTGCGCAAAGGCAGAGTGTTGGCATGAACTCATGGATTGAGGAGAAAGGAAAGAGGCCTCAGTTGCAGTTCTTGACCATGCAGGGCCCTGGAGACAGAGATATGTTCAAGGTGGCTGCTGTAATGTCTTCAGAGAATCTTTTATTATGTTGGGGGAATTGGGGTCTGCTAGTAAGAGCCATTTTCAGTAACTTAATAGTTGGATTCAGCTCTGAAGCTTCATGCCAAGAAAGCATTGGTTGCTAGAAGAAGTTATCACTGGGGAGTTGATAAACAAACGTGCCTGTTAGTGTGGAAATGGTTTTGGCCCCAAGCATTCTGAATAATTAAAGCATTGCGTCAGGCTTGGAGATAAAGAGACCATGTTAGAAGGAGATATCGACCACAGTTTGCCATATACCTCAGGGAATGCACTTTTTCTTTTCATGCTTCATGAGCCAAAGGCAGGGGCTGGAGCCCCAGGCCTCTCTGCAAGGAAGGCTGATACCAAGAAATTACACCTTAAACACCTGGTACATGTGTTTAAAAGTCTATACATCAGCTAACAAGTTATATTAGATTTTTTTAAAGACTTTATTTTTTAGAACAATTTAAGGTTCCTGGCAAAATTGAGAGGAAGATACAGAGATTTCCCATTTACCACCTGACTCAACACATGCCTAGACTCCCTTATTCTCAACACGCCCTACCAGAGTGGTATATTTGTTACAATTGACGACCCTGCATTGACACATCATAATGACCCAAAGTCCATGGTTTACCTTAGAGTTCTCTCTTGGAGTTGTACGCTCTGTGGGTTTGGACAAATATATAATGACATGTACCCACCTGCAAGTTCATCTATTCACGGAGCTCTGTAACAATCAATAAGAGAGTAAAGATGACGCATCTCATTATCATTTTCCAAACAGAAGATTTCATTCTACCTGGCTAGGCTTTTGAGCTCTGTTTATATTCTAGGGAACAAAGAACTTTATGATGTCATGCCATACTCCAAGATCCTTCGTTACCTTGCCACTCCTAACCTTTGTAAGTCATCTGCAATTAACATAGCTATGTAGGAGTACACGGAAATATTTTTATAAATATGCTTCTCATTAATAGAAGCATAATCATATACTTCAAATCTAACTTTCTAGATCACATATTTTAAATAATATTTAATAAATAAAGAGAAGCTTTTCTACTTCAAATAGACACCAGTCTATTTTAGTGTTCAAAGTTTTATTCTAAATACAACACAAAGTGGCTAAAAATGACTTTTTCTTTATTTCTTTTCTTTTCTTTTTTGGTGAGGAAGATTGGCCCTGAGCTAACATCTGTCACCAATCTTCCTCTTTTTGCTTGAGGAAGATTGTTGCTTAGCTAACCTCTGTGACAATCTTCCTCTGTTTCGTATGTAGGATGCTGCCATAGTATGGCTTAATGAGTAGGGTGTAGGTTCATCCCTGGGGTCCAAACGTTTGAACCCCATGCTGCCAAAGTGGAGCATGTGAACTTAATGACAATGTCAGCAGGCTGGCACAATGACATTGTTAAATTGACTTAAAAAAATATAAACCACTTGTGATAAATCTGCAGTTCCTTGGTAAGGGAATTTGCAGTCCACAGCATGAAACCTCTGGTTTCAAACCACCACGTTGCCTTCTCTGGTTGAATTTGCATATAAATTACACAAGCTAGAAAAGTTTGTCTCCTAATGAACAGAGAGACAATTGAGGGAGCTAAGAGAAAGTAGAGAAGTTTCTTGCTGATCCACTTCCTCTTTTACTGAAGACACTGTTTTTTTTTCTTCTTCCTGTTCTCTATCATCCTCCCTGCCATCCATTTGTGTTTTCCTCTTTTTCCCTGATTCCTTTGGTCAGCCTGACACACCTAATACCTCCAAACCTTTGTTTGCATTTGGTTACTGGGTATGAGGAGGGTTAACTTACTCCTCTATGGGCTAAATGGATGAATCAAAAGTTAAATTTGTTACAGCATCAAGGATGTTTCTGATTAGCGAAGCAGCAGAAACTTTAGGGAATACTACTCTCTAGGATGCTAATATTTTACATCATTATGACTTAAAATATTCCCTCAGGAATTCAGAAAGAGAATTTTTTCCAGTATTCTGTGAGATTGCTGTTTTCAAAAAGGGATGGGAAGACTTGACATTAATTTAGAGTGTTCTAACAGGTAAGTGACAGATTATTTACATCTTATATTCAGAAAGGCATCCTTTCGGAATGTGGACATAATTTTAAAATGTATTTCTGTATGTTTTGTGACTATATTGCTTCTACTTCCTCTGGGAAAGGAACAGAAAAATGAATGTTTTTTAAAGTTTACTGATAATATAATAAATAAATAGAATGAAACACAAGCTTTAGAATAAAACAATCTTTTGAACTCAACACATTTTATGAGTTCCAGGTATGTGAAAAGCCATCATTGTTGTGTGTGGATACAAGGATGCATTTCATATCTTAAGGTTTATTATAGTTTCTTGAGATGGTAGAATGTAGAAAAGTTCATGAATGCTTTCAACGTAATGTAGCTGAGCAGAAAAGTCCTCACTATGGCTATTAAAAGTTAGAGGAGATTATGACTGGTTAGAAATTAGAGCAAGGGTTAATAGAGGTAGTGACCCTGACATAGCTTCTGGAGAATGACAGCTTTTCCATCACCAAGTGGTAGCTTTAAATAGAATTTTGTATATTACAGTACAGAATTACTACTCTCTGCATGTTCATAAAGTGATAGCATAGGAATATAATTTGCAGTTGATATGCATCTCAGATTCAGTTTGAAAAGTTGAATAACCACTCCTCATGGAAATTTCAGAGGAAAGGTGACAATGTGGAGGCTAAAATCTATGTAATGAAGGTGAAAGTTAAAATGTGCCAACACTGGATGTTACCACGTTCATCTCATCTCACACTGCCAGCTGCTTTCCCCTTCCCTGGGAAAGTATTTTATGACATAGTCTCCATTGTATCTGTTTTGGTAAGAACACCCAAATCCAATCTGACAAGACCATGGAGGTTCATTCGTAAATGCTGCTATTAAAAGATAGTACTGAAACAATCAGATAATTATGATATGTTAAGAGGTAATTGCGAAAATTCAATTTAAAAGCACTTAGCACCTACGTAGTCGCGGTGCATTATTCTGTAAAGGAACACATTAATAATGATACTATTATTCCTTTCTGTGAATATAAACACAATATAAAATAGAAAGTATATGTGATATAGGTGTACAATTATTTTTTAATGGAAGGAATCATAAGAACACATTTACAGGCGTTATCTTTTTAGGAGAGGATGGAGAGAGATGATTAGATATTATTCACGTTGTACATCTCTGAAATGTTTAATTTTCAAAATTTATGCATGTGTTCCTTTATATTTTAATGTAAATGAGTTATCAAGATGGTGACATTATGCAGCTTTTTAAAAATATTTATTCCATTGTATTATAAAAAACAAAACCTATAAACATACATTTAAAACATTGAAATTTCTGTTAAACACGGTAAGCTTGCCCATTTTTAGGACTGTTTAAATTTGGGCAGTTCCAACATGATGAGTTAATGGAGGAGGGCCAGGCTGCACAAAAAGGGAACCCTTGTCCCCTTGGTTTTCTTCTGGGCTATTCCTTAGTCCTAATGTCCAAGAATCTTTTACTAGCTCCCGCATCAAGTACTCTTCCCTATTCCATCCATTGTGTGTATGTTAGCTCTTCATCTTCCATTAGGCTGTCCATCTCCCTTGTCCATTCATCCAGTCTCATTTAGACTCAAGGAAAGGAAAATATGACTATAGACGGGGATCAGGTAATCATACTCCTATAGTTAGGCTGAATTCTTAAAGCCTTCTTTTTCTTTTCATGATCTGAAAGAGGGGGAAAAAAGTATTCAAGTTACCAATGATAGAAAAGAGAAGTAGAGGAATATACATAAAACAAGTAGGTTTTGCTATGTAACCTTTCCACATTAGCTTATATAGAGAACTGTCCTGCAACTCTAGAATTCTAATATTCTCTCACCTACCCTTTGTATATCCTCAAATCTTTCAGTTGCTTGCCATTCTGACAATTTCTTGTCAGATAATGTTTTAGCTTAGTGGTAATTATAACTGGTTGTTTTGTTAAATCACTTGACTTGCTGTTTTAATACCCATGTAACCATCCAACTGTGTCGCTTACATACGTAAGAAACTTATTTGAGGTCCATTGTTACATGTTATATTTTTACCACACATTATATTTGATATACTTGAATTATTTGTGTGTGTGTGTATCTGTGTGTGCCTAGACTACATAGGAAAAACAAATCTGTTTTCTTCTAAAACCCCTCAGCTACTTTAAAGAAAACTATAACAGAATTTCTATCACTTTTAACCTAGTATTCTTTGCTACGTTTAGGCATATTGATAATAAATCTAGAAGCTAAATTTAAATTAAGCTAAACTTAGTTAATAAACTAAACTTCTAAATAACAAATCTAGAAGCTAAGTAGTTATTGTGAATGCTTTAGCATCCTATTGCTGCATTAAAAAAATTACCGCAAAATTAATAGCCTAAAACAATATCCATTTACTATCACATTGATTCTTGTCAGGATTTGAGTGAGCTGGTTTCTGTCATTGATAAAGCCAAAACCAGGATCTACTGGGCTGGGCTCTTATCTGGAACTTCTGAGAAGAATTGCATCCAGGCTCATTCAGGCTGTTGGCAGAATTCAGTTCCTTGTGATTGTAGAACTGAGGCCCCAGTCTTCTCCCTGGCTGTCAGCTAGGGGTCACTCTCACCTCCTAGAGATCCTCGTATGTGGCCGCTCTGACTTCAAAGCCAGTAATGATCCATTTAATTCTTCTTGTACTTTAAATCGCTCTAGCTTACTCTTCAGTTACCAGCCAAGGAAAATTCTCTGTTTTTAAAGGCCTTATGGGATTAGATAGGTTCCAAACATATGACTCAAAGCCAACTGATTAGGAACCTTAATAACATTTATGAAATCCTTTTTGATGTGTAATTAAATATAGGTGTAGTATGTTATCATATTTACAGTCCCAGAGTATAGGGCAGGACATTTTTTTTCTTTTGGTTTGAGGAAGATTCACCCTAAGCCAACATCTGTGCCAATATTCTACAACTTTATATGTGGGTCACCATCTCAGTGTGGCCACTGACGAGTGGAGTAGGTCCACGCCTGGGAACCGAACCTGCACTGCAGGAGAAAAGCACATGGAACTTAACCAGTAGGCCTCGTTGCAGGCCCCAGGGCAGGACATCTTTAGTGGCATTTTGGGAATATATCTACCACAGTGATAAAGAAGTTGTGAAAAATCATAGCTTTAACACAGAATCAGAGAATGTATAACTCAATAGTTCTAAAATGAAGATAGTTCTACTCTTACTATTAAATATGCCACCTTTGCATTCTCTACCAAAACATTATCCGTGAAAAAATTTGACATTCCTTAAGGCAAAGGGGGAGAGTTTTGGAGGAAATCTAAGTGCCGTTTTGTATCAATTTAAACAATCATTGAATCCAACCAAGTATATGATCATCAAATTTCTTACACAATCAATTCAGTTATAACAAATTGTCTACGTGCGTGAACATGTAAATCCCGTGGGTGAGGACCTAAAGTGGGAACTGAAATTTCAATTTCACATAGTTGTGCATCATGAGCTATTGTCTTATTTTCTCCTTATTTATCATTTACTTCTGTCTAATGATTGTGATCTGAATGCTTTGTTTGCAAATATTTCCAAATTCCCTACACTAAATTCTTTGGAAATTTTATGAGAGAGTTTGTGATAATAATATTAACACTACTACTACTACTAATAATAGCAACAATACTAATTATAATGAAAACAGAGAACACCTATTACTTATGTGTGATAGAGCCCATGTTCTTACTGCCTTTGTAGATGAAGAATCTGAATTCCAGGGAGATAAGTATCTTGCCCAAAGTCATATAGCTGGTTACAGTGACATCTACAATTCAAACTCAGACTCTGGCTTCAGCCTCTGATGTGGTAAACCTTAAATCATCCCAGACATCTGGTAAATGCATCATACATAAAATTACCTCTTCTTTTGAACACTTAAGATGTTTACCTAATGAGGTTTTATCATTGTTGCTGTTGCATCTTTCAGCCATTTTCCTGTCACCATTCACAAGCACACACACATACACACACATGCACATACACAGACACTTGCAAATGATCATTCCTCTTTGCAATGTTTCTGACATTAAAAGCACAAAATTTAATTTTTTTAGGCAGTGAAACACAATTATAAGTGAGGTTCAAAAAAATTAAGAATAAATTCTTTGAATTGTGTGTTACTTTGCCATCACCAAATATAATCACAACTACGAAAATTGTCATAGTAACATTTTGTTGATGTTATTCAAGTTCTACTATGAATAAACTGTATAATTTGTACAAAAATGTATAACTTGAATCCTAAGTATACAATTTAAAATTTAAACATGATTTTGAAGTATTCAGCACATTATTTTATCATCTTATTTAAATTGAAAATCCAGAGATATTTATTGTGTTTAGTATGTGTAAAGTGTGGTAGTACTGTTGAAAGTCATTGTAGTGTTAGTAAAGCATCTTAAATAAGGTCAAATTTTAGTATACTAATTACTAACTGTCTAGCCTTGTCAATTTACCTCTTTGTCCTCTGTGGAAATATTAAAAATACCACCTAATAGGGTCACTATGTGCGTTAAATTAAAAAAAATCCTTTTAAAGTCCTTAACACAACTACTAGTACATTGTAGTGACTGTTTTCAATTATTGCCATTACTCTTGTCATCATTAAAATTTGAATTATTAGATACAAGACGAAAAAGTGCAGACCCTAATTTCATTGAGTTAAAAGCCTATCAAGAAAATAAGAGAATACCAGTATTTAAAAAACACACACAAAATACCCAAAAGACAAAACAAAAAAGACCTCACACTATCTATGAAAGAAGAATCAAATGATTTAACAAAATTAGGTATTAGGAGGGGGCCCTGTGATATATTGGTAAAGTTTGTGTGGTCCACTTCAGTGACCCAGGGCTTGCTGGCTCAGATCCCAGGCACGGACCTAGCACCACTCATCAAGCCATGCTGTGGCAGCATCCCACATAAAATATAGGAAGATTAACACAGATGTTAGCTCAGCAACAAGCTTCTTCAGACAAAAAGAGGAAGATTGGCAACTGATGTTAGTTCAGGGCCAATCTGCCTCACACACGCAAAAAAATTAGGTATTAGAAGTGTAATAGGATAACTTTGGATGTGGAATTAGGTTGGTGGAAAGATCATATAATGAGGATAAGCTTTGTGGAAAGTGGGACATTTTTTCGACCTTAATTATATTAAGAAAAATCTGAAGATTTTCAACATTAATAAATAATTAGCCATGTTAATGGAAGCAGAGTAAGGCTCCTATAATGAATGCATGAGAGTTTATTCCCTCTATAGAAAGTAGTAAGGCTACTCTTTAAACTTTTTGGTCATTGACCAGAAAACCTACATTTGATATTAAACATCACATATTTGAAGCAATCTAAAAGAATGTATTTTAAAAATCACGCTTGAAAAGTCAAAGCAATAGCAAATGAAAATCACCAGAGTTCTTTTTACTACCCTTGTCCAGGAATTACCATAGAGATTGCCATTGGGATTGCACCCAGGTCCCTCCAGTGCCTTTAAGTACTCCTCCTGACACTTTCAGTGAAGCTTATCCCAAAGTCCCCCAATCCTGTGCATTTAGGGACCTGGACCTTGCTGCTCACTATTGCATCAAAGGGAAAAAAGACAAGTGAGAGGCTAGATGCATTGGACATTTTCCTGGCAGTTTTATGATATAATTCTCAGTCCCATTCTGAGTATACATAAAGTTAGTTTCTAAGATATATTTATTTTAAACGTAATGTATAAACTAGATATAAAGCATGAGACTTTTGTCGTTGCTTTTTTCCTCTAAGAGATCTATGTATTTTTTTCACTTAGAATAGATGTTTTTTCATTTGTTGTCATAAATTCAAGAAGACAAGGATATTCCTGCAAATATTGATT